>NC_083354.1:31215152-31455152 GCF_030254825.1 Meriones unguiculatus | reverse complement strand
CCCAGAGCCAGCCAACCTGCTTTAGAGCTGCTCGGTAAGCCTCCCTGAGGGTGGGCCCGCATGAGGCCTGGCCTGGGTCCTGAGCTGACCTGCATGAGTGAAGGGGTGTGCTGACGGAAGGAGTCTCCAGTGGACAGTGGGCGGGCTCAGAGGCAGCACAGGCCATTCTTTGTCTATGAGGAGAACAAAGGTGCATTCAAGCCCTGAGCCCGGTTACGTCCACAGAGCAGGGTCAGGGAGCTGAGGGGATATCACTGACTTAATGGGGACGCACATGTGGGGTGCTCCCCCTGAGAAGGTTTTCAGTGGGTCAGGGAAGGCCAGGAACCCCACGCTGACTCCCTTGTAGCAGCAAAGAGACCTGGCCTGGTTGTCCAGGCCAAGCTCTGGCTCTGATGCTGTTTACTCTGTCAGGTGGCCCTGCTTTGGCCACTCTGGCCTTATGTAACCCTAGAAGAATGCCTGGCCTTCGCCTGGCCTCAGTCCCCGCTGTCCCCATAATGGGCTGCGGAGCCTGAGCGAGGGAAGGTGGTAAGACTCCAGAGCTCAGGGGTTCTGTCCTCCTACCTGGGTGAGGTCCCATGGGGACTGGGCAGGGATGGCCTCGTGAGAGCAGATTCCACCAGTGTGTGGCCCAAGCTGGTCACAGAGCTGTGTGAAGGCAGAGGGGGACATCAGCAGGAAAGGAGTGGGTACTGCTGGGCCCCACAGTGGACAGGAGCAAGCCACGCGGGCTCCACAGTTTCCTGTGGAGTGGCTGCTCTTCCTTGCTCAAGGTAAAACAGCCCTAGGCAGTCCACAGCTTTGAGTCTGACACACATAGGATTCAGCACACACTGAGGTTGGTGAGGAGGCTGGACAAGGGGCCAGCAGCAAGGGCCTGAGTGTGATGAAACCTGGGCGGACAGCTTCTCTCTGCCATGGAGCCAATAGAATAGGAGAAGCTCTCAGAAGAGCAACAGCAGGGCAGCCATCTTCAAACAGTGCCGTGTGTGTGTGTGTGTGTGTGTGTGTGTGTGTGTGTGTGTGTGTGTGTTTGTGGAGGTGTTTGTGTGTATGGCGTGTATGTGTGTGTGTTGGGATGGTTTAATTGCCTAACAAGACTCTTGTGTTGCTCTTCAGTTCTGTGTAAACTGGTGGTGGCACACTTCTGTAATCATGGTAACGGGAGGCGGAGGATTGGGAGCTCTCAGTGATTCTCATCTACATCTCGAAGTCAAGGCCTGGGATGCTTTATTCCCGAAGTCAAGGCCTGGGATGCTTTATTCCCGAAGTCAAGGCCCGGGATGCTTTATTCCCGAAGTCAAGGCCTGGGATGCTTTATTCCCGAAGTCAAGGCCCGGGAGGCCTTATTCCCAAATTCAAGGCCTGGGATGCTCTGTTCCCGTGTCATAAACAGAAGCCAGAGCTGGCAGCCTAGGACTGATCCCAGCACTTGGAAGACAGAGAGAGGAGGATCTCTGTGAGTTCCAGGCCAGCCAGGACTACACAGTGAGATCCTGTCTCAAAATAAATAAAAGAGAACAACTTTCACCCAGGGCCTCTCCCCAGGATAGCACACAGCCCTCACAACCCTTCCACCCTGTGTTTCCCTTACCGGGAAGCCCCGAGCCTGCCACCGTGATCACCCGCCGAGGCTGGAGAGCCGGTTCCCGGGGTCCGGTCCTCAGGGAACCTGGCCTGGGTGGGGCTGGCCCCCTCACCCCCTCCTCTACTGTGAAGATACTGCAGGGAACAGACGTGGGGTTGGGGTCAGAGCTTTGGTGCAGAGGCCGGAGCGGCTGGAGGGAGCCTTGGCTGCTTCCCAGCTTTCCTTCTCTTCAGAGCTGAGGCTGGCCTGGGCAGGGAAGACACTGGCTGCATAACAAGGCCATCTCACAATGCCTCTGTTCACAGGAGGCTCCAGAGGGAGAGCAGCGCAGGCCAGGGCTGTGAGGTCAGGGCTGGCATCTGTGAGGGCCCTCGTCCCTGCTCAAGGTGTGACGAGAGGCCACCATGATCACAGTCCTGACCACTGATCCCCGATGCAGGGAGGGCCCGTGACTGTGCGGAGGGGCTTCCAGATCCCTCCTTTGTTTAGCCCCTCCCTCTCCTGGGTACCAGGAGACCCAAGCAGGAGGTCGGGCCACCGGGACAGCAGGGGGCATGGCTTCTAACAGCTTGCTAGGGTGTGTCCCCAGGAATCCTGGGAAAACTGGAGTGTGCACTTGCATCAGGGGCCCCCAGGGGGCAGGCGACCTTGGGGTACCCGGACAAGGACAGGAGTGGGGTGACAATGCTACCATGTTCCATGCACTCCTCCCCAGGGCCCAGGGCCCAGGGCCGCAGACTGCAAGGAGGTGCTCCCCTAACTGCCTGATGCTCAGAGCTGCCCCAGCCAGTGCTGCCGCCCAGGCCATCATGGCCCAGCCTGAGCCTGGGGGGCAGGAGCTCTGGCAGCTGCGACCAGACCCAGGGCTGTAGAAGGAAACCCGGGGCTGGGCTGCGTGCATCACACTGGAGGTTCTGCTGGCCCTGGGAGCATGCAGCAGGAGTCCCTGAAAGCTGAGGACACCTGGCTGTGAGCAGCCCTGAGCAGGCTCCGGGTCCAGCCCCAGACACGCCATCTCCTGCAGCTTGGCAGGGCCCACAGCAGGCACCAACGCCTGCAGCCTGTGCTTTGAGGGGAGTTCAGGGGACATGTGGGCACCCCGTGCGAGAGAGCTCAGCCTGGGGACCTGGCAGCTAAGAGAGGACCAGTGCAGAGCCCAGGGCTTCCTGAAGGAGCGGGGGGACATTTGCGTCCTGGGGGCAGTTGGCCAGGATGAGGGAATGGGAGAGGAAGGAGGAAGGCGTGTGCAGGGCCCCTGAGGAGGAGCTGAGCTGACGGGAGGGCTGGTGTCAAGCTGGAACTTGTGCCCGGGATCTGGATGAGTGTGGCAGTGGAGAATGCTTGAGTGGAAAGCTCTGAGCAGGAACTGGATAGGGGGACAGCTGAAACCAAGGAGTATGAAAAAACCACATGAAAATACTATTTTATAAACTAATTGAAAATACAGTAATAAAGAATAAAAAGAGGTGTCCGGCATGAGTGGACAACACGGCTGCCAGAATGCACAGGCCGTTACATGGACACGGCAGTGTCAGGTGGGCAACACTTCCCTCTAAGCACGGTCAGGCCTCATGCGCCCCAAACAGCACAGGCGGTCAGCACAGCCAGACAGGAAGGTCCTACTGGAGAAGACAGCGCTCCCTGGTTACAGGCTCAGAGCAAAGCTGGGCTGTCCGCCCTGCCTTCACGGTGCCAGGGGGGATGCGGAGGTTCTGGGGAGAAGAGTCAGCAAAGGTCCTACCTAGTGGTGACCAGCCTGCCAGACAAGCCTGCTGCAGTGGCGGCCTGCCTCTTCCGGGTGACCAATACAGTGTTGATTGGCTTTGAGGCTGGCTCCGCAGGCTGCACTCCGAGCCTGTGAGCACGCGCAGCACCTATGGTGGGGAGTCTCACCACGCCAAGGAAACTCTTCCTGTTGTTCTGCTAAGCGGACCTGGTATCGCACACCTCAGCGTGTGCACCCATAGGCTCACTGGCTTCAGCCTTCATCAGGGAAGCTTCTGCTAGCCGTGGGTGACAGTGACAGGGACTCATGGCTGGTCAGAGTGCTGGGAGTAGGAGCCTGGGTGCTCAGCCCTGAACGGACATCTGTGTTGCCCTCCAAGGCTCAGGGGACGCTGGAGAACGTGACAGCAGGTGCTTCGTGCTCACGGCAGCTGCGCTCACAGAATGGGGCCTGCCAGCCCTCCAGCATGGGTGGCAGGGGTTCTGAGGACCACCCATGGGTGCTTGGGGGTATGATGCACTGTCTTCAGTAGTGCCTCCTCCTGGTGAGTTTCCCGTGCTCTGGGCACTAACCCCCTCGCATGCTAACACAATCCTAATTAAACTCAGGAAGTCTCTCTCTCACAAACACACACAAAAAGACATGGAAATAGGAGCAGAACCTGTGGGGGCAGGAGTCAGTGGGAGGGGCAGTCGGAGGGGAGGCGGGAGGGTGAAAATGACCCCAATACCTTACATACATGTATGTCAAAGGTTTAAATCATTTAATTAAGCAAAGCGCGGCCTACTGACTGCAGCGAGGTCATAACGTCGGAGCCACAGCTGCCGCCCGGGATCATGAAGACAAGGGCCGCAGCTGCGGGTGGGGAAGGGGGAGCCCGTGGGAGCCTGTGTCCTCTTGACCTTGGCAAAGCTGGGGGTGACAGGAGCCAGGGGTGGCTGCTAAGCTCAACAAGGACACAGCCAGGCGGGTGCTTCAGACACGGGCACGGTGCTCGGGTGGTGTGGCCACAGACAGGGCCTTGTGTTAGGAAGGAAACGTGTGTGCACAGTTAGACAGTTAGAAGGAAGCAGACAGTCCACATGGAACCAGGCTGGGGCAGTGTGGCAGGGCTGAGGTGAGTGTGAAGGAGGGAGCTGTGTGGGCACACGGGCCGGGGCGGCGCTGCTCACCTGCACGCTGAGCTGCCCGATCTCCCACTCCAGCTGCCGCACCTTGGCCTCTCGGTCGGCCACCATGGCCTGGAGCTGGGCCACGAGGCTGCTGCTCCGTTGGGCCTCACTGTTGACCTTCTGGTCCAGGTGGTGCTGAGATGCACGCCTGGATTCCTCCTGCACGCTCATGGTGCCCAGAATGTCCTGCAGCTGCTTTAGCTGCTCCTGGGGGCCAAGCCAGGGGCAGTTAGAGGTGGGCACCAGCTACTTTGGGCAGGGAAGGATGGGGCAGTCCCTGGAGAAGCCTGACTTTCCTTCCTCCCGGAAGATCTTAGCACGGGACATGAGCTGCTCCTCTGAGAACCAGGAATACCTGCCCCAGGTGACTCAAGGCTCAACTCTCAGAGTCCTTCCTGGGAGCCCGGGGCCAAGAAAGCCATCAAGGAGAACTGGCTCTTTACGTTCCAGAAGGCAGTTTAGCTGAGGGGGAGGGGGTGCCCAGCTGGAAGACAGGCGCGTGAGTACAGAGGTCTGATCCTGGTCCAGACACCTCACAGGAGTCTGTGAGCTCCTGAGTCGAGGCTCAGTTCCTCTAAGGACAGAGGCTCCCTGTTTTGGGGTGAAGAGGAAGGACAGAATGACGTGGGGCAGGAGAGGACAGCTGTTTTCACCTCTGGAGAGAATGGAGGTTGAGAACACCTGAAGCATTAGTGAGGCGCCCACAGGGGCTGCCTCACCCTGCAGCCTGCCCTATCTCATCCGCATTACGAGTCCCATCTCCTCTGGGGCCCCAAGGCCAATGTCCCAGGGTCCCAGCCATCTCCCTCAGGCCCTCTGGCCTTGGGTGTAGGAAGCTCAAGGTGTGGCTTGGATCCCACAACCCTGAATAACATGATGGCATCAGTCACCACCCTGTCTACCATGAGGGCATCAATCACCCTTTATACCGTCTGTCTACCATGAGGGCGTCAGTCACCACCCAGCATACCATGAGGGCGTCGATGAGCTCGTCATCATGCTGGCCCTTCTCCACCAGTGTCACCATCTGGCTCCTGAGGGTCTTAACCTCGTTGGACAGCACCCTGTTTCGAGACCGCGTACCATCCAACTTCTTCTTCAGTTCCTCCAGCTCTGTCCGGAGGGTGTCCCGCTCACTGGTCAGTTTCTGGAATTAGAACATGAGAGCTGAGGCCAGCCTATGCCCATAGCTCAGGGTGACTTGGATCCCACGCACTGGGGGACTTAGGGTGGGGGAGCAGTTGTTTAAGGGCACAGAAGCAAGTGATGAAGCAAGGGCCTGATCTCAGGCAGGCCTGGCTCCCCCTTCCCTGTCAGGCACATGGTAGACAGCTCTGAGGGGCAGCTTTATAAAATGAACATCAGGACTAGCAAGATGGCTCAGCAGATAAAATTCTGAGCTTGATCTGTGTGATCACACACATACACACAAACACACACACACACACACACAGAACAAATAATTAGAATTAGCCGCAGTCCATCAAACTAGTTTCTTGACCTACGTGGCCCACGTCCACTTTCCTTGTGTTCTGTTATAGTCTCTAATAGAAACCCGCTGTTGTCAAACTGACCCCCACCTAAACCCGCCCAGTAAGGGACGCCAGCCAGCAGCGCTTGTCTCTGCTGTGGGAGGCGGCTCCCCTGCAGCCTGCACCTGGCCCTCTGCAGCAAGCAGAGGCTGCGATGCCGCACATACTTGCAGCTCCTAGTCCTTCCTGTTCCCTGTGGCTGCCACGTGTCTGGGACCGTGACAGGTGCTCAGGTAAAGCAGAGAGTAGGACAGAACATTTGTTCCTCAGGAGGGACAGTGGAGCAGGGGGCAGACTGCTGCCTACTGAAAAGTGGGGGAGGGGACAGAGCTGACAGCTGAGGGTGGCAGGAGCTGCTGAGAAGAGCAAGGGTCCTGCGTGTGCTGGGGCTCCCAGAGGGGCTGATCACAGACAGGGATAGGGTGAGCCGGACACTGAGAGGCATCTTTCGATGCTGAAGGTGTGTTATTGCTAGAAAGGTGTCGAAGGTCAAGATCACAGATAAGGTGGTAGCACATGACAGGTGTACCCAGCTCTGGGCAGGCAGGGGCCAGTGCTCAGCTGTCCCTTCCCAGGCTCTTGTGACTACCTGACAGAGGAGGACCTGTCCGCTCCCCTGGCCACTGGGACTCTTCTCACAGGGAGCTCGCTGGGCTGGGAGCAGGTCACACCAGCAGCCCTAATCTCCATCCTGACCTCAACTCCTCCTCCTCACACACAGGCTGAAAGTCCTTTGTAATTCTTCCCACATCTCCCTTTCCCGCCCATCAGTCTCGGGGCCCCAGGGTCACCCCAGCCTCCCACCTACCCAGCCTGCCACTGCTAGTTTTCTGCCTCGGTCCTGTCCCAGAGGGACTGTCAGCTCTGCTTCTCACACCTTGCCCACTCCTCTCCCCAAACCCTCGTTACTTGTCCGAAGTCAGGGGACCATGCCTCTCACAGGTTATCCTGGTGTGCAAGGAGCCGGAGGCCGGCAGGGGCTGTGGCGGAGCTCCTGGCACCCCTGGCCCAGGTTTGGCCGATGGAAGGGCATGGGGGGACTCAGTGCGGAAGCTCTCCGTGAGGCCCGCAGAGAGCTCCCACAGGCAGTCACAGCGAGGCCCAGCCTCAAGTATCGGCCATGTGTCAGAGCCTCGGGGCTTCCTTTAGGCCCCACCCTGCTCCACCGCTGGGGGTGTGAGTCAGCGTGAGGGCACCACCACTGTCAAGGTGTCTGGATTTGGAACCTAAAGACACACTCCGGGCACGCCGGAGAGTGTTTCCAGAGGAGGAAAGCCCCTCCCTGAATATGGGTACAGATCCTGCTGGCTGGGTACCAGACTGACTAAACCGGAACGAAGGAAGCCAGACACACAGCAGCATTCATCTCCCTCTGGTTCCCACTCCTGCCACCATCCCTCCCCACCCCGACAGGATGAGTTCCCCTCAAACAGGAAGCTGGCCCATCTCTTCCCTTAAGGTGCTGCGGTCAGGCATCTTAGTGCAACAGGGACAATGACCAAGACACCCACCCACTTCCTTTACGGGAAGTTTTACATGTCTTCAATTCAAACCGCCACGGTTGGACCACCTAGCACTCACTAGATGGACCCAGGCAGCTCAAGTGACAGGAGGTGGGGCCCATTCAGAGCAGCCCAAGGCCCCGGGTCTGTGGTCTGGAAGGGCCGCCCGCCCTGTGGTGCTGTCAACCTCCCGCCCCTCTGTGCTCGGCCTGCCTCACCTCCCAGCCTTCCTGCTTCTCCCTCTCCAGGCTGCGGATCCTCAGCAGGTTTTTCTCTTGTGCAGTCAGCTTTCTTGGGTCTAAACTGACAGACAGCTCGGAGCCTGTGGTCCTGGTCTGGCGCTGTTCCAGCTGCTTCTCAAGCTCTCGGACCTGAGGGCAGTAAAACCGGCTGTCCCACCAGTGTGCAGCCACGGCCTGGCCACCTACGCGCCACAGGAGGGCCTGCCAGGCTGAAGATGGAGCCCTCCAGGGTGGCACAGACAGCCAGGCTGGGAAGATCCTGGGCACACAGGCAAGCGCGCGCGCGGGGCTTAGCTTGGAAGAGATTCTGGCCCAGCGAGGAAGCCCCTTGTGCCTGCGCCCAGGCCTCTCGTCCCCTGTCAGGCCTGCCATTGGAGAACAGGGCTGCCCGAGGCACTATGCACAGTGCTGAGTAAGAACTCGGCAGCCAATCCTCCTGAGCCTGAGAGCCCCAGTGTACACCCTAGACCGCAATGAAGGGAGGCTATGCACAGTGCTGAGTGAGAACTCAGCAGCCAATCCTCCTGAGTCCGAGAGCCCCAGTGTACACCCCAGACCGCAATGAAGGGAGGCTATGCACAGTGCTGAGTGAGAACTCAGCAGCCAATCCTCCTGAGTCCGAGAGCCCCAGTGTACACCCCAGACCGCAATGAAGGGAGGCTATGCACAGTGCTGAGTGAGAACTCAGCAGCCAATCCTCCTGAGCCCGAGAGCCCCAGTGTACACCCCAGACCGCAATGAAGGGAGGCTATTTTAACAAAAGCCACAGGTGATTTTTTTCTTAAAGCAAGTGTTTCTTTTTATTACAAATATTAACTCATAGTAACTGTACAAAACAGCGGGTTCTGTGTGACACGTCCTTGTTTGAGCCTTACCCGTGCGTTTCCCCACCCCTGGTTTTCTTCCCCCCACTGTCTCTTTCAGGTCAGTAAAAAAGTCCTCTATGAGAGAAAAACATGACTATGTGTCTTTGAGTGTGGCTTGTTTGACATAATGATATCCAGCTGTATTCATTCTCCTGCAGATGCGATATTTTTGTTTATTTATGGCTAACATGGCATTGTTCATACACAGCACCTCTCTCTCCCCTCATGTGCCAACTGAGTCTGTTCTTTCTGTTCTGACGGGCACCAGACTGAGACCACAGCAGTCAGCTGTCCTGGGACCTTCTGTGGGCTGAGGTGCCTGAGTGTACAGCTAGGAGCGGCAGAGCTGGGTCACATGGCAGCTCCATCTCGAGCTTCCTGGAGACCCTTCACACTGACCTCCACGGTGGCCACACCGTCAGGTTCCAGCAGGCACTCCCCCACGACGCCAGTGACTACAAGATGGAATCTTAATGCAGTTTTGACTAGCGTCTAAGAATGAAGATTATTTAAGCACTGTATGTGTGTGAACATATCTGTACTCGTACATATACGTACATATGGGGCTGGGGGTGGCTCAGTGATCAAGTGCAAGCCTGAAGCCTGGCACTCAGTGCCCACGTAGATGGCAGTTCAAGCTTGGTGTGTGCCTGTAATCCCAGCGCTTGAGACAGGGAGGGAGAGAGGCCTGCGTCAGGCTGGCCAGCTGAGTACCGGAGTTCTGGGTTTCCAACACACACTGCCTCCTACAGCGGAGGAGACGCCGCACCCGTCTGCTCTGGCCTCGACACACATGCACACAAATTTGTTAACCATTTCCACTTCTTCTCCTCAGAAATAATGTATGTGGAAATAATGTCATTTTTAAGAATTTGAGTTACTTGTTCTTTTGTTAAGGTTTTTTGAGTTACTTTTATATTCAGAATATATATATATGAAATATAACATATATATGCTCAGAATGTATACATATAATAATATATATACACATATAACATATATGCATAACAATATATACATCTGTACATGTAGATGAGTATATATCTGAGTAACAACTGGCAGAGCCGGCCCATTCATAGGTCACCTCTTCACTTTGCTGGTTGTTCATTTGCTGATCTTTTAGTTTGATGTGATCCTGCCAGCTCCTGTCGTGGTTCCCAGTGGTTGGGTCCTACCCAGAGGCCTGTGTCTGTCTTCCCTAGAGCATTTTGGGGTTTTATGCCTCATGCTGAGGTCTTGCTACACTTGGAGTTGGTGTTTTACAGGATAAGAGGGGGGGCCTCCAGTTTTATGCTAAGTGGGTGCCCAGCTTTTCCAGCACTGTGCAACATGCTAGAGGCAGTCCTCTTTCTAGTGTATGTTTCTTACACCGTTGTCAAGAACCACATGAGATCAGGCATGTTCAAGGCAGTAGATAAGGACATAAAAATAAACTCGTTGTTCGACACTCAGCCTAATGATAGTGGTGGATTTGCTGAGGCGGGCTTGGCCAGGTGTGTAAAGGTGAGTGGAATCAAGTTCACGTCTCTAGGACCCCAAAGTTTTGGGGTGATTTCTCCCCTTCGTGCTGTCTTCAGGGGTTCCATGGACCATGATTAAAAAGGCACTCAGGAGGGCGCAGGCCTGAGCCTGGGAATGCGGGTGGCACGCTTCGGGGATTGAGGGAACCAGTGTGAAGGGAAAACGAGGGTGGTGGGAGTGGGGAGGTAAGCCTTGCCTAGCTCCGCCCAGGGCTCTGTCCGGGGCACTGTGCTGAGGGGCCTACCCTACACCTGCTGACACGGTCCAAGGACTGGGCCTGGGGCAGGTGCTGCTGTTAACCCATTATATAAGTGTGGAAACTGAGGCACAGAGAGAGATGTGTGTGCTAGTCCACAGGTGGTGAGGAAGCCAGTCAGCGCTGGAGCATACCTCTGGCGTGCGCCAAAATACTTAGAAGATGAAGAGGGAGCCAGGCTGTGTTATTGGTTAACGGAACTTTCAAAAGGCCTGCACCCTCTAGTGTGAGATGGAAAAAGCTTACTATTACAGCAGTCACGCAAATTTGCATGACCTGGGGGGGCGGATGCCTGCAGAGAAGGAAATGAAACTCAAGGCTAAGGGGCTGGTTACGGGCCAGGGCTGGGCATGAGGAAAGCATTATGTAAGTGTGCGTGTGTGTGCAATAACAGAGGGAAATCAGGCTGGAGAGAACATCAGCCCCTCCACCCAGCAAGGGCCTGGGGATGTGCTGTGAGCCCAGATCCTCTGCGGGTCTGTTCTGGGGGACACTAGGCCTCTGTCCAGGGCCAGAAGGACTCACCTTGCTCTGCAGAACTAGGATTTGTTGAGCCCTTCCCCTCCAGGTCCCCGGGGAAGCCAGGAGCTGCTGAACATTTACATCTTCTCCAACTTCACTGGCCAGAACCTGAAATAAAGCAAGGTGCTCAGGGTGGACAGGAGAAAGGCCACCCAGGCGGTTCCTGCCACTCGCTGTGCGACACTGAGGCAGAGCTGCGTTGAGCAAGCTGATGCCATCCCTCCACCTCAGAGCTCAGCTGGCAAAAGGCCCTGTGTGCTCTGCCTGGGGCGCTAGTGATGCTGCCACCCCCGCCCTGCCCTGTCCCAGAGGGCTCCTTGCTCCTGATACCTTCAGCCACAATTGCCAGAGCTAAGCAGCGCCTCCCTGTGATACTCACCTGTTCTTACAAATTCTGGGTGGCTCAAGAGGCCGGGGCTGGCCTCTGTGATGGCCTCTGCCCAGCGTCTCTTGAAAGCACAGAGGAGTCACACAAGGCTGCTGTGCTTCTGGAAGACCTGACCCCATGGCCACCACAGCTGCATGGAGCTCGCCCTACCTCAAGGTTCTAACACCCTTTGTATGTCACCAAGCTGATCCCAGTCTGGCAAGACAACTCTCTGGCCCTTATTTCCATAACAGGCACTGTTTTGTAAGTCTTGGCCAGTCTGAGTGGTTCTAGCAGGGAAGACACATGCCAGATTCAAATGTTCATACCAACAAAGGCTGAACCAGCTGGCCTTGGGGCCAACACTGACTGAGCATTTTCCTTTGACAGGGTCTCCCAGTATGCACATTCCCTGCTCACTGTCTACACTGCAGGTCACAGAGGGCAGCAGGTGGGCCGGACAGCCTTTGAGTCACAAGGCAGCATACTGAGTGGAAGCCGGGGGTCTACTAGGGCACAGGGCAGGGTGTGGGGTGAGGTGCAGAGAAGGCTCTCAGGCCTCTCCCTGCTGGGCAGAGCCAATCTCCTCAGTCCACAGGCAGACCCCAGGGTAGTGGACAGCCTTCCCAGGACACCAGCCACCCCATTCCGCAGCACATACAGGGCCAAGCACCCCCTTTCCGCAGTGCGAGCAGGGCCAAGCACCCCCTTGCCGCAGTGCGAGCAGGGCCAAGCACCGCTGCTTTGGAAAAGAAGCCAGTGCGCCATCGGGATTTCCTGGGACCAACCCTGGCCACACAACACGCCCCACGCCCTGGCTCTGGACCTTCTGGGCCATACGGAGCTCCTGCTTGGCAGACTGGATCTGGTTGCGTAGGTCAGTCATCTTCAGGTTGGTGGCTGCCAGCCTGTCCTGCAGAGCCTTCACTTCCGGGGTCTCTAGCTGGTTGGGAAGGACAGGAAGAAAGTGGTCACTTGTGGCCTAAGTGCTAGCGACAATCAGGGCTGCTCTTTAGGCGCTGGGTAAGGGACGGAGTCCTCAGAAACCCCCAGCTCCTTGAGATGCAGGCAGAGGTGGTGGGAGCTGATCTCCAGGGGCCTGGCCTATCTGCTAGTACAGGCACAGGCGGGGAGAGCGCGGTGGGTAAGACTGCCCCTCTGCTGTCCTCACCGGCTCCCAATCTGAGCGTCTGCTGCCAGTGCTGCTACACATAGTCTTGACAACCGTGAGTTTGCCAGGCAAGCTAAGTACCCATGAGGCCGTGCTGAGACCTCTGTTCCTGCCCCAGTGGACCATGGGCGCGGGGTTTTGGGAACAGTGTGGCACGATGTGGGGAGGGGGCTTTTGAATCTTCCTTTAGCACACTCGTGTAAATGCTAGCATGAAAGAGAGGCCCAAGTCTAGGAAGCTCCGTGAAACTTGGAACAGCCTACTGAAAAGCAGTGGCCAAAGAAGCTAGATCTGAACCTATGGTACAAGTCCTGGCTGCACTTAGCACCACTCCCAGGATAACAGTCAAAAAGCAATGTAAACAGTATTTGCAGAATGAAGAATTCTACAAAATGCAAGTAGATCCTTAAAAAAAGCGACATTTTCTGAGTTCTGCCTGAGCTGCCTGCCACTCTGCTTGTGCCGTAGCAGACAGCTTCCCTGTTAGCATGTGGCTTTAAGTCTGCCAGGAACCGCTCCTGAGCTCCCTGTCAGGGACCTCAGGCCCGGGCAGCCCTGTTTGGGGCACTGTAGGAGTGCATGAGCGCCCCCCTGTGCCTCTGCGCTCTAGAGCCAGGCTGTGATGCCCACCCCCAGCCTCAGCTCCTCGTCACACAGAGGTGCGTGGGCGGTGTGCCAAGGGCACTGCCTAGGCGAGGTTCTGAAGGGGAAAGGCCCCTTGGCTTGGGTGGGGCAGCCGGCAGGGACTAAAGCCAGCTGGGATTCTAGAGCACCAGCAGCTGGGCTCACCCTCCTCCAGGAACCACGGGCTTGGGGAGGCGGGGCTAGGCGCCAGCCTGGCTCCACTGCAGGCCGTTTCCTTTGAAGGAACAGCTGCAGTGCCCCGGGAGCAGGCTGACTGCACACAGCACGAGAGGTTTCAGGAGGCCTGAAACCTCTCGCCTTCAGTTGTACCCTGGAATGCATTTCGGAGGAGGCTGGCGCTGGAATGTGCAGTGGGAAGCAGGCCTGGAGAGCACAGCTGCTCCGTGGGGTTCAGTGATGGTTTTCGTCCTGCCTCTGAGCGAGGATGCCAGGGAGGGGCGTGGTCCGGGTGAGATGAGGCCTCGATGAGCCCTTAGCCTGGCACGCTCTTTCATCAGAGACCCAGGCTCTTGTGGCCCAAGAGCCCCTCCCTGCGTGTCCCGAGCCTGATTTATACTGACTCGTGTCCTTTTCCTATCGTGGGCTCACCAAGTGCTGTGCAGTTGGCGCTGTGCAGTTGGCGCCAGGTGAGCCACGTGTGCGAACGTGTGGCTCCCCAGCCTCTCTGCCCTGAAGGCACTGTTCCTCCTGAAAGCCCTTCACCAGAGCAGACCGCAAGCACAGCCCCCTACCCGCCAGCCCTCAGACGGAGGTGAGTCCTGTTGCCAGCTGCTCCTTTACCTGCCAGCCCTCAGACAGAGCCGAGTCCTGTCGCCAGCTGTTTCTGAGGGCCTGTCACACACCCCCCCCCATACATGGCTGCTCCTCTTCCTTACACCAAGGCCAGGCTTGAATCCCTGTGTGACAAGGCAGACAATCCTATCACGCTAACACAGGACCCAACAAACAGCTTCTTAGCCAGGGTAATTCAAGTCCAGAGGCCTCCATAGCCCAGATAGGTCAGGGACAGCCTGGCATGGCTGCTGCGACATTCTGGGGACCCTGCTGCAGTTTAGCCTGGCTTGGCTTTCGTGCCCTAGCAACCCACAGATGGCCACGCACCTTCCTCTCACAGAGCCACGCTCACACTGCCAATACTCTGTGGCCTGGCCACTGGCTCCGAATGAGGTCTGCGGAACAAATCTGTAGGTCTGCAGTACCTTGTAAAGAACAGGGTCTGGGGAGGCCGGGGAGAAGGCACCGGCAGTGACGTGCAAGTGTGAGGGCCGGAATTTGGTATCTGTGAAAAGCTGCCATGATGGAGAAAGTATATGTAGCCAGTGCTGGGGCACAGACACAGCAGGGCCACTCTGCGCAGCTGGACACTGCAGCCAGCGTGTGTTCGTTGCTGGGCTTGGGACCAGCGAGAGACCCTGTCTCAAAGCAGTGGACGGTGTTGTCCTCTGACCTCTACACGTGCACACACACCATGCATTCTCACACACATAAACACATGTACGAGTGTAAACAATGAAGGGAGAAGTACAGAACTTGTCTGTGCAGTCAGGAGCAAACCTGTCTCTAGGGTGAGGAGACTGCAGAAGACAGGCCCAGCCTGGGGCAGGCATCCACGTGGGCCAGCCTTCCCTCCTGGCCTTGGGTGGGTGCCGTGGCAGGGCAGCACTGGGGGGAGGGGCGGCCCAGGGAAGGCCCCCTCACAGCCTCAGCATGGAGGAGAAGCGTACCGAGGCTCTGTCCCCCGGCTGGGTCTTCACTGGCTTGGCCCCTGCGTCCGTGGCCCCCTTGGCTGGCAGCTTGGCTGTCTGTAGCTGAAAAAGAAAACGTGGTATTAACGCTTGGTTCTGCTCAGCAGCTGCCCAGCTGTGGCACACCGTGCTGCTGGGGGCAGCCACCTGCCTCGCCTGTGGACCCTCCGGGGAACATGGGAAGGTCAGCCCTGCTCCCCAAAGATCTGCACAGACCTTACCAATAACCGCAGGGCAGCCACACTCTCTGGGTGGTCTGAGCGAAATGGCCCCACGGCCTCTCAGGGAGAGCACTATTGGGGTGTGGCCGTGTGTGGGCTCTGAGGTTCAGAAGCTCGAGCCAGGCCCAGCGCCTCTCTCTTCCTGCAGATCCAGAGGTGGAGCCCTCAGCTCCTCCTCCAGCACCAAGGCTGCCATGCTTCCCGCCATGACGGTTGTCTCAGCGCTTCTGCTGCTGTGACGGAGTACCCTGATGACTGCAACTCTTACAAAGAAAAGCGCTGAGGTGGGGCTGGCTACTGATGCAGCTGGTAAAGGTGCTTGCACGCAGCTGGCACGAATTACTGTCATGGCGAGAAGCACGGCGGCGTGCAGGCAGACAGGGCAGCGGGAAAGGGGCGGCAGTCTGCAGGCGGCAGGAGACTGTCATACAGGGCAGAGCGCCAGCATCTGCGGCCTGCACAGGGACACTCCTCCCCGACAGGCCACACCTAACAGCACCGCTCTCCAAGCGCCAGGCGCTCACACCTGTCTGTGGGGGCCATTCCTAGTCAAACCACCACAAAAATAATGGACTAAATCTCTGAAATTCTAAGCCAGCCACAACTCAATGTTTCCCTTTTAAGAGCTGCCATGGTCATGGTGTCTCTTCACAGCCATAAAATCCAAAGAAAGACACTCCCTCAGCCTAGGACGTAGAGAATAAAGGAACCATTTAGGTTGCAGGTGAGACAGGGTGCCTGCCACATGGGTCACAGCCTTGCTACGGAGCCCGCTGCAGGCGGTTTTGATTTTTCAGCCTTCATTGTTTTTTCAGTTGTCCTTCAGACAGGGTGGCCACACTGGTCTGGGCCTCCATCTCACACCTCTGACATCACCCTGCTCAGCTCCTTGCCATGCTGGTCTCCTGTGCTTGAGGCATCCCGCTTCAGACGGCTCCTGCCACTGCTGCCTCTCAGGGTGTTGCCCTCTCCCTTTGCCATGACTGGGTGCTGTGTGGCACACTCATGGCTCCACGTCCTGGGACTGGAACCTCCCATGCCTGCTCCACACCCTCCAGTGAGTGGCTCAGAGCCTGAGCCAGTTCCCTGGAAATACATCCTAGAGCGAAGAAACCCTTGCTCAGTGCCAACTGTAAGGACCAGGGTGGGTTACGCAGGGCCTCAGGACTCCGAGAGGCTTCGGAGGCTTTTCCAGCCTGAGGAGCTGGAACCACTGGGCTGTGTGCTGCTGGAGGCGGTGGGATTGTGGCTAAATGGGGACAGCAGAGGGGGTGACACAGCACAGCTCTGGCTGTGGCTTCAGCTGAGCAGGCCTTCTGGAAGCCGACAGAACACAGGCTTCTCTGGCGCATTCTACACGCGAGGCTCTGTTCTAAGCAGCTTCAACATCACCTCTTACCGTTCTCAGGACACTGGCAGCAGGGCCAGTGCTGCGGCCCCATGGATGGGGAGTGAGACAGGGTGTGGGGCACGCCAGCAGCTGCAGCGCCCACGGGGACGCGCCGTCCCTCCGCCAGCACCCCCAGCTAGCTGTCCCTCCCCAGGCTCCCCTCCGGCCGCACCCCCAGCTAGCCGTCCCTCCCCAGGCTCCCCTCCGGCCGCACCCCCAGCTAGCTGTCCCTCCCCAGGCTCCCCTCCGGCCGCACCCCCAGCTGCCTAGCTGTCTGACATCCTCATCTCTGGCTGTGGCAGGACCTGAGGAACTCACTTCTAACACCGTGCCCTGGGAACATCACAGCACCCCGAGGCCCAGGTATGGCCTCTCTGGAGCTGTCCCCCCCCCCCCAGGTCGAGGCCAGGCCCCTACTTGGTCCTCCAGCTCCTGGATTCGGTTGGTCAGCTGCTTCACCCTGGCCTTCGAGCTCTCTGACTCTGCCATCAGCCCCCGGTTCTTTTTGGACAGTTCAACAATTTTGGTGGCGACTAGATCTCCCGCCATCCCAGATGCCCCTAAAATGAAAGAAATCACAAGGTCCATTAAAAGTACAGCCTGCACCCCAAGTCTCCAGGCTGTCTATCCAGAGAGTCAGCAGGGGGATAGGAAGACAAGTCACTCTCAGCTACAGAGTGAGTTTGAGGCCAGCCATGAAACTCTGGAAAAAAAATCAGATAGCAGAGTCTTAATTCCACCAAGAGTTGGCGATGAACCTTAGTGAGTGGGGCACAATCCCCTGACCTTTCTGTGTCTACCGGGTGCCAGCAGAGACAGTGCTGGAAGACACAGCCAAACTGGCTTCTAGCTTACACCACAAAGCCGGCTGGCTGGTTCCGAGGAGGGGCATGTGGACAAAGCTGAGCCATCCTAGCCAACCCCCAGATAAGGCCCAGACCCGTATGCCATGTGTGCATGCTCACACACTTGGGTCCACATGTGTAGGGAAGTCAGAGGTCAGCTGTGGGTGCTGTTCCTCGGGGCGTCACCGCACCTTTGCTTTTGAGGCACAGCCTCTCAGTGGCCTAGACAGGGAGCCCCAGCTCCGCCCGCCTTTGCTCCCCAGGGTGGCTTTACAAGTGCCACGTCTCCTGGCTTTAGAGAACACGATACTTGGGACCAAACTCAGGTTTTTGTGGGTGCAGGGCGTGGGCCCTAGTTCCCCAGGTCCTGGATGAATGAATTCTTAGTGCCCAGTGCTGCTGAGGTCGCGTATGTGCAGAAGATGAGCAGAAGCTGAGGGTGCTGGCCACAGGTGACGGGAGCGTAGGGGGCTGGCAGGAGGGCCTGGAGAGAGGGAAGTGTGCAGAGCGGCCTCCGCCAGGCAGGGTGCGCTCAGCTGGGAGGGCTCTAATCACAGGATACCGCCCATGTGAGGCGGGGGCGGGGAAGAGAGGGGCGCAGCAGCTCAGAGGACTGGGCAGAGGCCAGGCAGCTGGAGGGTATGGGCATGGGAGGGAAGAGGTCTGAGGGCGTGCAGGGAAGGTGGCTGCACCCCACAGGGCACATGGTGGTGGGCGAGCAGCCGGAGTCTGTGTAGTCTGTCCTCTGTGTTGCCCCGGATGCTGTGATCAGCAAGCTCGGCAGGAGGCCGGCAATTATAAGTCACCACCCAGCCACGTGTCAGTGGTGCACTCTAGAGGCAGAGGCCAGCGGGTCTAAGTTCGAGGCCAACCTGGTTTGCAGAGCAAGTTCCAGGACAGCCAGGGCTACACAGAGAAACTCTGTCTTGAAAAAAAAAAAGTCACTTCCCTCAAAGCCTCGTACTGCTAAGGAGACATGCCACACCAAGAAAAGGTCAGGAGAGACCACAGACCATGAAGGGTCAAGGGAGACGTTCAGCATCGGCCCAGGAGGGGCCGGACTCCCTGGCCCCTGAGCTGTAAGTGCAATAGGAAGATGGAGGGTCTTCAAGAAGCGAGGGCCTCCAGCAGCATGTCAGCTGCGTTTTGGGTAGGATGTGGTATGAATGCCTTGCCCCATCTTCTCATGGAGTCCAGTCCTCAAAGAACGTGTGGGGGACAGAGGGAACGCTGTTAGCACTCGGAGAGAAAACACGAGTGTTCCAGGGATGGTCTTCCTGGCAGTCAATTCCTCTCCGGACTCGAGGCAACAAAAACCCACGATCAGCCATCAGAGGACTGTTCAAGGAAGCCCAGGGAGCAGGGAGGAGAGCCCCGTGAGAACGGCAAACATCCTTTCTTGGCTTTCCTCCAGGACAGCCTCATCCCTGAAGCGGGAACCCTGGGGATAGGCAGGGCAGCAGAGTAGGGGGCAAAGGTGGCTCTTGTCTGAAAACAGTGTTTACAAATATGCTGAAAAGCTGCCAGCAAAACCTCAGCACTGAGCACGAGCTCTTCCAGACAGACGGCACAACACACCTAAAAGCTGAGTGTGCTGCATGTCTGCAGTCCCTGTGCTGAGAAGGCAGAGAGCAAGAGTTCAAGTACAGCCTGTAGGAGACCTTGTCTGGAAAACAGTAACAAACCTGCAGAGCTGCAATATGCAAGCAGGACACAAAGGGACCTGGAAAGTGCTAACCCTTCTGCAGAGAGGAGAAAGTAATTCTAGCTGGAGTATGCGCTGTGCTCACTGGAGTTGTAACTTAAACAAGAAACAGAGCCGTGCCTGACGGTGAGCTGGTAATCCACGCACTCAGGAGGCCGAGGATGGATCACAGGTGCCAGAGCCGCTGGAGCTTCACAGAGACATGAAGAGAAGAAAAGGAAGGCAAGGAGAAAGGGGGGGGGGGGTGGGCAGAGAAGGAAAGGGAGGGAGGGCAGGAAGGAGAAAGGAAAGGAGGGAGGAAACAAGGAGCAGCTTTCTCTCTCCAAACCAAGGGCTGAATGGTGATTGCAGTGTGGGGAGTGGAGCTAAGCAGTTCCAGGAAGAGCAGACGAAGCTGCCAACGTGTCTGTGCACTGGCAGATGGCAGAAATGGAACAGGACAGGCTGGGGAGGAGGACATACCCCAGGCCCTGCCCCCCCTGGGAACCCTGCCTTAGCCACAGCTCCACCCGAATGGCAGACCCTGAGCAGCTGAGAGCAAAGTGGAGTGTCCTCACAGCCCAAAGCCTTGTCTTCTTATGGTTCCAGTTTTGGCCAGGCAAAGCCAAAGACTGAGGGAGAAGGTGCACCAGCTACCGGTGGCCTTTGGGATGCTGAAGTCCTCCTGAAGGGACCCTGCCGGACCTCAGGGAGACAGGGAGGGGCTCTGCAGAAGCCAGGGTCCACCCACTACGCCCCATGGAGGATGGCACTGCTTTTCTCTTCACACACGGAGGAACAGGAGCACTGTGCCATCAGGATAAGAGTCCCAGCAACACATGGCTGAGGCCGAGGCGTTGCCGCAGAGCCTGCCGAGCCCACACCCACAGAGCCAAGGTTAGCCCAAGACCTGCAGGGTCAGAGTCTTCTCAAGCCTCCCCAAACAGAGCAGAGCGCGGCTCCGACTTCCCGTACCAGGCCAGCTGCCGGGCGGCCTGGCCAAGGGTGTCTGCGAACTGCTCCTCTGTGGCATACGGCAGTGCGTGTAGCACCCAGGCTAAGCAAGGCGTCGTCGTCGGGGGGCACCCTTGCACTGCTCTCTGGAGTCACCCTCCCCGGCGCCTGCGGCCGTGGCGGTCACCTGTGAAGGCGAGCCTGTCCTCTTCGATCTTCTTCTTGAGGTGCTTGATCTCAAAGTCCCTCTCCTTCAGCAGCTTGTGCAGCCGCCCATTCTCGTCCTCCGTCTCCCTGAGCTCGCTCCGGAGCTGCTGGATCTCGTCCTCCAGCACTCTGCCAGGGAAAGGCCCTCCGCTTAGTGCCCAGGGCCCGCTCACACTGGTAGTGCCAGGGCTGAGCACTAGGGGGCACTAAGAAGCCATCTGCACAAAGTAAGACCAACCGGGAGAGTATCTCTTCTCTGAGCTGAGAGAGGCTCATTTTGTGTGTGCGCGCGCGCATGCACAAGTGCGCGTATGTACATGTATGTAGAGGTGGGAAGCTAACCTCAGGAACGCCTTCTACCTACTTTGAGACAGGGTCTCTCTGGCCTATAAACCCAGTTCACCTAAAACCCAGGCACCAGCCTCAAATTTTAACTAAGACTTGGAATTTCTGTCTGCCTTTGTAGCATAACATGTGTGTGTGTACACGTATGTGCATGTATGTGTGTGAGTCTGCTCGTGTGTGAAAACACCAGTTATGTTAGACTGGCTAGACAGAAGCCAGGGACTGCTGTCTCCACCTTTACACAGTCACGAGCCCAGGCCCAGCGTTTTCACGTGGGTTCTGGGGATGGACTTGGTCTTCATGGCTGTGGGCACGTTAGGGTCCCAACAACACGGCCATCTCCCTTGCTCATTTCAACCCCAGGGACCACAGCCCCAGGCAGCCAGCCAGGACTAAAGCACCACAAAGAACACAGCAAAGGGAGAGGATGAAAAGGAAATCTGGAACTGGAAGAAAAACCAAACCACGTTATAAAGTTCAGGGAACGTAGAACGGGCTCAACACAGAAGCTCTGCCCAAATTCAGGGACACACGAGTGCTCGGCTGCACACACCCTCACTGCTCAGCTGCATCCCGCAAGCTGCCACACATACACACACAAATGCACACATACACATGCACACACACACATGCACACACATTACATTCATGCACAAACTCACACACACACACATGCACACACACATGCACACACACGCATCTCTCAGGGTACAGGTGGGGGTGCTGGCAGAGGTAGAGACCCCGGGCAAAGCCAGAGTGATCTACAAACTATCAACTCCATCCCATTCCTTAGGAACATACGTCCAAACAAAGTGCAAATCCGGGCAGACCCCACCTTGGTGAGTTTCCGTTCTCTGTCGGGTCTCACACACCCGCCTCCCAGCTTTCGCCCAGGACAGCTCTGCCAGCTACAGGCGGCCTCAGCCCTCTGCGCCCACCGCTTACAGGCTGCCCACACCCACCCCGCCCCGCCCCTCCCCCGCCTGCGTCCTGAAGCCCTCACCTCCTCTCGAGGACGCCCTTCAGGTCCTGCTCCTCCGAGCTGAGCAGGCTGAGGCTGTCCGCGATCTCCTCAAAGCGCTCCTGGTTGGTAGCTTTGCTTTTGCTGCTCAGCTCCTTCTCCCTCTTCCTCTCCATCTGCTTCTGTAGCCGCCTGTGCTGCAGCTCCTGCATGGCCTTGAACTGCAGTCGCAGCGTGTCTGCTGAGCTGTCCTCAGCCGCCATCTTGCCCTGAAAACAGAGGCCGGGAGGTGACTGTGCCACCAGCACGGAGTACGGTGCCGGCTGCTGCGGTTCTCCGCTCAACTGAGCGTCCTGAGCCTGCGGCGACACTCGGCACCCCTCCCTTACAGCAAGGCTGAGCAGAGGACCATTGTCCCCACGCGACCGCCTGGTCCTCCGTCAGCAGCACCTATTTACAGTCCCAGACTTTGGATCCCACAGGAGGATCAGGAGTTCAAGGCCCGCCTAGGCTACATGGCACTGTGTCAAAGAATCAGAAATACATAAAAGCATAAACAATTTATTTTTGAGATAAAATTTTCACACATCGAAGCACATGCATCATGAGCAGACAGCCCAGAAAGCTGTCTCCTCCACTTCAAGGTCACCCACTGTTGGCTCAGATACGAAGAAAAGCCCAGGGATCAAGTCTCTCTGACATGTGCCTCCTTGTCCCTGTCTGTCCACCCTGCCACAGGCAGGGAAAGGACTCAGGATGGCACAAGAAAAGCCTTCTTTCCCTTGGGACACAGCTCACCAACAGAGCCACCACTGTCTCCTGTGCCTGCTCTGAAGTTCCACTATTGCTATCGCTGTGGACTTTGCTGCCTGTCTCAGCCTCCTCCCAGCTGCCAGCAGAATCCAGGAGACCATCCCTGTCTTCTGAGCCGACCGCCTCCCCAAACGTCTGCACTCTTGCCTATCCCCGCCCTGAGTGCTCCCATACCACCCAGTCACAGCACACGCCTGCATGTTAACGCGCTCACCCGGCCTTTCTCCTGTTTAACCAGCCTAGTGTCCTAGTGTCAGCTCATTCCTGCAGGGGGCCCAGACACCATTAGCTTCCCACTCATTCCTAAGCCACCACAGCAACCCCGGCACAGCTGCTCCAATCTGCACGCACGCGCGCGCACACACACACACACACCATAGCTGCTATCTCCTGTTTGCCAGGTACTGCCTCTCAGCTAGGTCATGGCTCTCATAGGGGCCTCTCCATCACACCAGAAGCTCCCTGTGGCCCTCAGACACCCCGGCCGGTCCCCACCACATGCTGCTTCTGTTGACTCATTTTGCCTTTCACAGAATCTCACTCCTAGAGTCACATAATGGCTAGGTTTTGGTGACGGAGTCTTTTCCTCTTGCTCAGTGACACTCTTCAGCCGTTCACCCCCCGGCTGCGTGTGTCACCCTGGCCCTGTCACGCTGAGTGGCATTTTAATATCCAGAAGCCACGCTGGGCCTGTCCTGGCTGCCACGTGGACACCGTGCTCTCGAGCTGCTATGACCCCGCGCTGAGCTAGTCATGTGAGCATGCCTTCGTTTATCTTGGGAAAGACATGAAGGGAAAAGGCTGGCTCTGTGGTAGAATCTCGTTTAGCTTTCTAAGAAACTGCTATGCATGTGCACACGTACACAGACACACACATATTCATGCGTGTGCGCACGTAGGCAAACATACTTTCACCACGCGATGCCCTGAACCACCTCAGACTCTGACAACAAGGCCGTCACAGCATGTGGCCCCTCAGCCTTGGACTTCTGCCCACACGCCCTTTCCTTTGAGCTAACGCACAGAGCAGGGCGTTTCACTGACAGTCTGCGCGCTGGCTCTCACTGATCGCTGATCCCCTCCTACTCTTCTCCCTTGCCAACAGTCCCTCTTCTGCTTTCATGCTGTGTCTCATGTCACGCTCTCTTTCTGCAGCTCAGGATCCCTTCCCAGGCTCGTGACCGCGTGTACTTCATGGTCACACCCCCACACGCAGATGTGACACACGTGAGGGAAAAGACGGAAATCGTCTCCCTGCCTGAGCCTGGCTTATTTCGTTTAGCACAGTAACTTCCAGTCCCGTCGGTTTTTCTGAGAACATCACGCTCTCATCCTTCTAAAGCGGCACCTCGCATCGTCTTTACCCATCTTCTGTCCGCGCATGTGCGCGGCTTCTGCTCCTGGTGAGCTGGATGGCGTCCCCAATCACGGTGCTCAGAGAGACGGTGGCGGGCTTCAGGACACTCTTCTGGGAAAGCTCTTTCTTTATATCTTGTTCAGTCTCATTTGCCCTGTGACCCGAGAGCCAAGGGTGGCTCAGCAGATGGCATCCACACACAGACAGGCAGACAGCTCTGTCTCTCACGTGGATATCAGTGTGGCCCGGGAAACGGATCCCGTAAGTGAAGTGAAAATGCCCGGGGTGGGGGGGGTGCAGCGCACTGGGAGCTCTGCGGCGGCTTCCCTGAGGCATGACCTCGCACACGAACACGCACTCGCACACGCTGGGAGAGACTAGGGAAGAACCCAAGAACACAGAGGCTCTCGGCTCCTGCCCTTGATGGGACCAACACACCAGCTCGTCCTTTCGGTGCAAGATCAGCGTATCCATGCAGTGGGCCATGGCTTCACGCAGCTGCCTTCAGCTTTTCTCCGCTCTTACCTCACCTCCTACTGTGGCCTGTTCTTCACACGGCAGCCAGAGGGGCCTGACATGGGGGGGGATGACACCACCAGGGGGGCCTGACACCGCCAGGGAACACGCCCACCTCAGCCAGAGCCCATCGCTCTGCTCCCTCCACTCCCATGCCCCTGCTAGGGCTTCCTGGGGCTCACAGCCTCGCACACCGACCGTCCCCTCTCCATTCTGTCTCCCCGTGCCCTCTGGCTCCCTTCCTGACCTCTCAGGATTCACAGGGCCCCCACGGGTGACTTCCCGGCCGCCCTGATAAATGCTGCACCCCTCCCCCACTGCTCGCCGGGAGGAGGGTTTAGTTGGTCCACCGAGTCAGGGGCGGGCAGTGTGCATGCACGCCCCCCCACCCCCGAGCTTCCTGGGTGGCTCTAAATCTAGTCAAATTATTGAAGAATGTGCATCTCGTCCCTGCTTCACCCACTAACCTCCACCCCACAGCCCGGGTGTCCCCTTCCCACCTGACTTGCAGCACTCTTTACCCACCGCGTGTAAACTGCCAGGACACACATTTATTTTCCTTTTTAGCTGTAGACCAGGCCTGCCGCCACACTCACCGCAATCCTCCTGCTCTGGCCTCTCAAAGCTAGAGTTACAGGTATGTGCCACCATGCCCAGCAGGACTCCTGTCCTTCCACTTTGCTTACGGCTGCGCTACGGGACCTGACAGTGTTGGGATACAGTGGGGCCCAAGGAGGACTCTGGCCTTTCCAGACAAGGACACTGTGTGATCCACAAGCTCACCCAGTGTGACAGAGACGCAGACAACCACAGACACGGAGATTCCTACAGAAGCCACATGCTGCGGAGCTCAGGACAGGCCTTCACACAGAGCTGCCACACGCTGAGCACGGGACAGGCCTCCACACAGAGCTGCCACACGATGCGGAGCTCAGGACAGGCCTCCACACAGAGCTGCCACACGCTGAACACAGGACAGGCCTCCACACGGAGCTGCCACACGCTGCTGAGCACGGGACAGGCCTCCACACAGAGCTGCCACACATTGAATACGGGACAGGCCTCCACACAGAGCTGCCACACGCTGAACACAGGACAGACCTCCACAGAGAGCTGCCACACGCTGAGGAGCACGGGACAGGCCTCCACACAGAGCTGCCACACACTGAACACGGGACAGGCCTCCACACGGAGCTGCCACACACTGAACACAGGACAGGCCTCCACACAGAGCTGCCACACACTGAACACAGGACAGGCCTCCACACGGAGCTGCCACACACTGAACACAGGACAGGCCTCCACACAGAGCTGCCACACGCTGTAGAGCTCGGGACAGGCCTCCACACAGAGCTGCCACACGGGACAGGGCTCCACACGGAGCTGCCACACATTGAATACGGGACAGGCCTCCACACGGAGCTGCCACACGCTGCTGAGCTCGGGACAGGCCTCCACACGGAGCTGCCACACGGGACAGGGCTCCACACGGAGCTGCCACACGGGACAGGGCTCCACACAGAGCTGCCACACGCTGTGGAGCTCGGGACAGGCCTCCACACAGAGCTGCCACACGCTGAGGAGCACGGGACAGGCCTCCACACAGAGCTGCCACACGCTGAGGAGCACGGGACAGGCCTCCACACGGAGCTGCCACACGCTGAGCACGGGACAGGATTCCACACGGAGCTGCCACACGAGACAGGGCTCCACACAGAGCTACCACACGCTGAGCACGGGGACAGCCCGGCAGCACTTCCGGGCCCTCAAGCCACCTAACACCGCGGCCATACTCTGAGGCCCAGGCATGGAGTCCAGGCAGGCAGCAGCAGCCTCTGAGCCGGGATTGGTGTGGGTGACCACGTGCTGCGTGCCAGGGGCTCCAGTGTTACCCACGCTGGTAGCTGCGCCGGCCCTGTGCCTCACTAGCCCTTCCCACGCCCAGGCCGGTCCCGGGTTCGGAACCGGCTCGGCCCCGGTTATGTCCCCGCTCGATCCCCGGGTCCTCTCCCCGCTCGGCCCCGGTTCTGTCCTCGGTTCGGTCCCCGGCTCTGCCCCGCTCGGCTCCCGCCCTCCTCGGCCCTCCCGCACTCACCGCGGCCTGGCTTCCAGGTCTGTCTTCAGAGCCCGGCGCTTCCTCCGCCCTTCCCGACGCCGGCATGCGCTGCCCCGGCAACTGTCGCCAGGGAAACCAGGCCGCGGTACGGGGGCCCGGAGGGCCCGAAAGGGCTGAGCGAAGGGCAACGCGCCCTGGGAGCCCTCGCTCCTCAGGAATGTGTCGTATTTGGGGATTTTATTTAACTTTCTTAGAGGCAGGGTCTCAGGTGCCGCAGGCTGGCCTCGAACTCGCGCGGGAGTCAAGGATGCCCCACTGAACGGGGGATGACACAGGCCGCGCCAGCACCTGCAGTGTCTTTTTAGAGGCTTGGCAGAGGGATGCAAATCCTACCGGCCCGCAAGGGCTTGGAAACTGGACAGTTTGTCCTGGAAGGTGACGCAGCTTCCCTAGTATCTTTGGGAAATACAAACCCAGGCGGGGAGAGGGTGGTTAAGAGCGGAGCACGTGAACAGTTAACCGTGCTGAAGACGCTCTCCCCGGTTTCCAAACGAAGCCAAAGAGGGAGTGTTAGAGGCGGCTGGGGTCACACCGCGGACCGACAGCACAGGCACCCCAGAGGCTCAAGTGCACCGAGACTTCAAGCCCTCCCGCGGAGAGCGGTGAGGGCGGACGGGGAGGACAGCCTCCGCTTTCCCGTGCACAGACACAGCCGCACAAACACGCGCGCACACCCGCACTGGGAAAACTGCCTGAAACAACATATGAGCGACTAGGGCTGGAATCTCATGTCGTTTTTAACTGTTTACATTTTAGGAGATTTTAAAATAATGAAATTTGTTTTTATGTTTTAAAGAAAACGCTTTTTTTTTTTTTTTTTGACAGTAACCTCCCAGTTCAACATTGCTGCCTTTCAAGGCTGTGGGGGAGGCAAGGATGGTCTGAGGGAGGCCTCCAGACCTTCCCAGGGCGTTGTAATGTGAAAGTTCTCTGCTATGTTAAAGCTGTTTTTCTTTCTGCTTCCCAGCCACTTTTAAGAAACGTATTTGCCTTTATTGTATGTGCACTGATGGTGTGCCTACCTGTATGCCTGTGTGAGAGTGTCAGATCTTGGTGTTACAGACACGTGTGAGCTGCCATGTGGGTGCTGGGACTTGAACCCGGGTCCTCTGGAAGAGCAGACAGTGCCCTTGACCTTTGAGCCACCTCTCCTGCCCTCCCATCCACTGAAAGCGACTGTGCATCTCATTCATAAAGCTGATTTGTTCTCCACCCCCCGTGTGCCTATGTGTGCCCATGGAGGCCAGAAGGAGGCACTGGGTCCCCCGAGGAAGCTCACAGGGGGTTGTGAGCCTCCTGACATGAGGAAGAGCAGGAATTTTTAAGTGCTGAGCCCTGTCTTTGGCCTCCCACAAAACTTACCTAGAATACACTTTGGTAAATGCCAGCTTCCAAGGAAGCATGCCCTCTTTCATCCAGCTCACACACCCAGTACACACCACCTTTTCCTGGGCCCTCGGTGGCTCTGCCACTCTCCCCGCCCCCCAGATGTGCCGATGTGACCAGAAAGCAATCAGTCTTTCTCTTTGTTTGGTCTCCAATTGCCTATGTGTGGAGCTGAGGTTGAGACCTCTTGGCAGCCGGAAGGCAAAGGATTCGGAAGACACCACGTCACGGCAGCAGGGGTGTATCAGTGTGCAGGTATCCTCCGTTGGCCTCAGAGTCATGAGGAAGCTGTGTGGCATGGGAGTAACAGGAGCCAGAGGTGCTTAAAAGGCTCTGGGAAAGCACTGCTCCCGGAAGCAAGCCAGGCTCCCGTCAGGATGAGGATCGCTGCAGAGGGCGCAGACTGCAAGCTGGCCTCCTAGGGCAGCCATAGAAAGCTGCAAGTGGGCACGCACCCGTCTGCAGCCCCAGCACCTTGGAGGCACAGCCAGGAGGATCACAAATTCAAGGCCAGG
Organism: Meriones unguiculatus; assembly: GCF_030254825.1. Lineage (NCBI taxonomy): Eukaryota > Metazoa > Chordata > Mammalia > Rodentia > Muridae > Meriones > Meriones unguiculatus. The sequence goes on along the minus strand of NC_083354.1, from coordinate 31,426,984 downwards.
CTCGGCTCTACAGTGAGTTCCAAGCCAGCCTGAGCCACGTAGGAAAACCCTGTCCTAAGAGACTAAGGGCCGGAGATAGCTCTGTGGTAGAGTGCTTGCCTGGTGTGTATGAGGCCCTGCTTCCACCCCCAGCAGCACTCACTCTGTGTGTGTGTGCGTGTGTGCGTGTGTGTGTGTGTGTGAGAGAGAGAGAGAGAGAGTAGCTAAACAACTGTTTTTTGGCTAATTATTTTGAGAGTGTTTGCTTGCATGCATGTCTGTGTGCCATGTGCCTGGGGAGGCGGAGAAGAGCATCAGATTCCCAGGGACCTGAGCCACAGGCCGTTGTGAGCCGCCACATGGCTGCTGGAAATGGAATCCAGGCCCTCTGAGCACAGTGCGCGCCCTTAACCACTGAGTCGTCTCTCAGCTCCCAAGGACAGCCTCTCATCAGGGCACTCTGCTAACTCCTTCTCACAGGGCCAGGGCACTCTGCTAACTCCTTCCCACAGGGCCAGGGCACTCTGCTAACTCCTTCTCACAGGGCCAGGGCACTCTGCTAACTCCTTCTCGCAGGGCCAGGGCACTCTGCCCTGGGTTCCTCTTCTTAAACCTTCCCACCATCTCCAAGGAGGCTCTCCTGCTAGGTTTGCTCATTTTTCAGTGTGGAAATTTTCTGTAGTTTATAAGCTTGATTCTCCATCATTCAGAAAGCCAAGAGAATGTAATCCCCGTCTCCACGCTGCTGCCCCAGCCCCACAGCCCGTTTCTTTGGCCAGAACTTGTAGAACCGATGAGGCTGGTCCAGTGCTAGGTACACAAACGCCAGATTCTGGGCCTGAGATCTGGGCACAGCCCAGAGGGTGCATTCTCTGCCTGAGTTCTGGGCGCAGTCCAGAGGGTGCATTCTCTGCCTGAGATCGGGGCGCAGTCCAGAGGGTGCATTCTCTGCCTGAGTTCTGGGCGCAGTCCAGAGGGTGCATTCTCTGCCTGAGATCGGGGCGCAGTCCAGAGGGTACATTCTCTGCCTGAGATCGGGGCGCAGTCCAGAGGGTGCATTCTCTGCCTGAGATCGGGGCGCAGTCCAGAGGGTGCATTCTCTGCCTGAGTTCTGGGCGCAGTCCAGAGGGTGCATTCTCTGCCTGAGATCGGGGCGCAGTCCAGAGGGTACATTCTCTGCCTGAGATCGGGGCGCAGTCCAGAGGGTGCATTCTCTCGCTGCACACTGAATGATGTTTGGTAAACTCTGCTCCTCATTGTTCTCTGACTGGTTGAGGAAGAGAGGCTGGACAGCCTGTGACTGGGCAGAGGGGAAGTAGGCGGGGCTTCAGCAAGGGCCTTGCAGGTAGGGAAGAAGAAAGAAGAAGGAAGATGGAGAGAGTGGAGCGATTCCAGCCCAGAAAGGATGAATTTTGGCAAGTAACTTGGGGAGTGCAGCTGGGAAGCAGCCAGACTAGCTTAGAAAATTAGTTTAAGTCACACCTGCCCAGTTATTGTGCTTAAAGCTTGTTTAAATATATCAATAGGTCTCTGTCTCAGTTAGTGGGGAGCCAGCTGGGTCATAGAAGAGCCTTTTAGAATTAATAACTATTCAACAACCTTTGGCATCCAACTTGGGGCTCTTAGAATCCAGGCTTAGAGCTGAGAAAGCAGCACAGTCTGAGACAAGCTCGGGTTGCACAAACACAAACACTAGCTGAGAGAGACGGGGTGCGGTTCTCCCAAGTGCTATTAAAAAAGCATGAGGCTGGTCAACCGATAGTCTATGCAGGAAGTATTAGGAGGGTATGGAGGGAGTGGGGGAAACAGGACATGGTGGGGAGAGAGAAAGAAAGGGAAAGGGGGATGGGGCACCGAGACAGACACAGAGAGAGAGAGAGTAAGAGAGAGAGACCACGTGTCGGGGTTGGCCCTTGAAGGGGCAATTCAACCACGTCTTCCAGGCGTGGCCACCTGGCCGGCGACACATGATGACATCATAGGTTGCTGGGTAACCCAGGAGCAGGTTGTGTTCCAAAATACTAACATTCCTCCCTTTTTCTATAATTAAAAAATTAGGAACCTGGGCTGCTTTTTATAAGGTAAGTTAAAGTATATAAATTTAGGCTCATTGGAAGCAGCTCTTGGTTGTCATGCAAGGGGTTGAAAGAGAGAAGAATTATAGCAACAAAATGGTCAGATTGTAAGGTCAAGAATAAGGGAAGCCTCTGCCCGGGAAAATTTAGGGTAGAGGGTTGTCAACAGAGGGAGTTGCCAGCCATGGCAAGGCAGCAGGTAGGGACGGGGGAACGCTGGGAGAACCTGGAGCTGCTTGTCCAGGTCCTGAAGCACACCACTTCAGCCTTTTGTTAACAACAAGTGGATAACGGGCATAGATTCTCCTCTGGCTACTTCCTGCTGACACTGGGGGTGCGGTAGGGAGGTCAAAAGGCTGAAATGCTGGCTAAGTCCAGGAAGAACAGGCTGTTTTGATGCTGTCCAGGGTCTGTAACAACATCCATGGCTGGGAGGGAAGGTGCAGGTCCAGTTTGTTGGAAGTCTGTGAGGTCAGAGTTGAACATTTGTAGCTGCTTTGGCACTGTTGTGGCTATAGGAAACATCTGTGTCTGGCAGGACACTGAAATACATATAGGTAAAAGAGAAAGTTGAGTAGGTTATGGAGAAAATCCTTTAGGTATACATTGAAAACTTTTGGAAGAGCAAACAGAAGTAGAAGGTTTGGATCAATGAGACTTGAACATGGGAACCTCTGTCTACCTGGGGGGACCTTTATTTACCCAATCACTGGCAATATTTAAAGGCTTTGTTTTGGATCTGTCATTGAGGTGAGGTTTGGTTACAGAAGTGTGTAAACTTAGAGTTCCTGGTGCCAGCTGGCACTAGGTGTAGAAACTTAAAATTCTCCAGAGGATATCCTATCTGGAGGGACGGCGTCTGGGCATCTCCCATTGGGGGCAGAGAAGTCAGCAACCTTCCAGAGGCGTCCCAATGGGAAGGTGTGACTCCGAGCAAGAGGGGTGCTACCTGGTCCAATAGCTCGCCAGCTTTTGGCCAGGGACCGGGACACAGGTGCCCAGTGGGGCACGGCTGGGGCATGACGGTTCGCCTAGCACTAGGCCTTCCCACGAGTGAGCGAGGGGGAGAAGGAACTGTGTGTGAGTGGGGACGTACCACCCAAGGGAGAGTGGGGCCCTAAAATGGAGGTCAGCGGAGAGGGTCAACCCTAGACAGTTAAGGCTATGGCTGAGAGGGGGAGTCCCTCCATCTCAAAAGATAGCTGGAGCTCTGTGGTCAAGCTTCCCCTACCAAGAGAGGCGTTTATGCTGAGAAAATGGAGTGGACTCACCAATCTAGTGGCTGGTCAATAAGGAGAACTCACCAATCCAGCCAGTGTTGCATGCAGTAAACAGCAGTCTGGTAGCCAGGAAAGGAAGTCCCAAAACCAGGGAAAGGGGAGGAGTCCCACCTTTTGAGATAGGCAATAAGTGCAGTACTTATCTGGAGTCCAGTTGACCTGAGAGGTGGATTTAGGTGGACTTTCTGCAGCTTACAAGGATTACTTTTAAGTTTTAAGAAGGAGATAAAACTTTAGACATGTTGGTATCACAATTGTACTCTGCACTGAACTATACATTGTAGAAAAGGCAGTAGACATGCACATTTGTGTTAACAGCATAAGTATTTTTTAAAGTGAACTCTGAAAAGGCAAAAGCCTTTTATGAAGTAAAAGGGAAACTCACTTGATCTTAACTTTTAGTATAAGCATACATATTACGGAGGCTTATAATCTTGAGCTTAGGACCATAATAGTGGAATAGTGGTATAGTGGAATGTTTTTATATCAGAGTCAGATTAATAAATTAGAGCCCTATTGATAAAGGTCAAAACTCTGGACAGTCAATACAACAGTAGCATAACAACAGGAAGAAATATTAAGCCTTTTTACCTATTTAAGATACCTTAAATCACCTTAGACCTTGTAACCTTTATCATTTGCATTTATCAACCTTAAAACATTTTTTAGAGCCTCAAACATTTATAAGTTGCATTACCAAACTAAAGACACATTTGTAGACTCTCATGTATAACTTGCGTTTACCAGCCTTAAGACACCTTTGTAGACTCTCATGTATAACTTGTAATTTATTAACCTTAAGACATCTCTCACATATGTTTTTTGAGAGGGATCTTTGTATTTAGTTATTTACCAGGAGACATAGTTGAAACTGCTATGAACATTTATTGTCCTTTAGCTAAAGGGATAGTAAAAGGTTTCATCTAGGCCTGTTTCTTGAGTCTGGACTGTGTCTAGGCCTGAAAGTAGCAGCTCCAGGATTTAGGCTTAAGGCCTGGTCTCCTGCATATGAAGACAGCTGGGAAGGCACCTGAAGTCTCCCAACACAGGTTGGCACTATGTCCGTGGGACCTCATTCTGAGGTCAAAAACAGACCTGTGCAAGAGCTGTGGAGGTTGCAAAGTCAAGGAGCCACCTGTCCTCCGCCAGGCCAATGAGCTAGAAGGCTGGAAGTGTCTCTGCTCTTGTGCTGGTTGAACCTCCATGGCTGGGCACAGAGGACAAGCCTGCTTGGGAGCATTTTGACTTCCAGAGGCCAGTTTGCCAGCAGCCAGCTTTGGCATGTCAGCAGCGGGACCAGCATCCACTTGGCTGCATTTGAAAATGTCACCTAGCAGAACAGACTTTTGGCTATGCAAACCTCTTGCCTTTTTTTTTTTTTTTTTGCGGGAATGCCAGCAGAGCGCACCTAAGGTCTAGAGCCAGGCAGGATGGCTCACTATTTTTACCAACTCCTATATGGTGACTCAAGGACCATTCTCAGCTGTTTATTAAAAATTGCAGTGAGACCATGTTTGCATCTTGAGGACTATAAATATGTATTTATGAGATGACTATTAACTTGCATTTGTTAACCATTAAATATTAGGACTTTAGGTTTTGTCTTTGCTAAGTTAGAATCTTAAAAGTCATGAATATAATTTATTAAAGTGAGAGTGCAAGAGTTTTTGTATGATTTAATATATAAAAGTTTATAGCTTGTAATAGTCTAAGGCTATACTACAGATTAATAACATTACTTTAAGAGAACAAGACCAAGCTTATATTAACCTTTTGATAGCAGAGATACAGTAAATTGACCCAGTTTTAATATAAATATATTTTTTAAAATTAATACATCTTAATTTAGAATATTGGTAAACAATTTGTACCCCTGAGCTATAAGTTTAAAACCAACAATTTTAGCAGAACAGTATAAAACAATTTTAAAATTAACCAAGCATATTTCAACCTTTTGATAGTAGAGATGAAGCAAATTGACCCAGTTTTAATATAAACAAATACTTCTAAAATTAATAGATCCTAGGGGCTGGAGATGGCTCAGAGGTGAAGAGCACTGGCTGCTCCTCCAGAGGTCCTGAGTTCAATCCCCAGCAACCACATGGTGGCTCACAACCATCTATAATGCCATCTGGTGCCCTCTTCCGGCCTGCAGGAAGAACACTGTACATAATGATTTAAAAAAAATAATAATAGAAAAGAAAAAAATACATGCAGGCGTAACACTCAAAACACATTTATTTGTTGTATCCGCTGTGGAGCCCTCTTCTGGCCTACAGGTACACATGCAGGCAGAACACTGTGTACATAATAAATAAATCTTAAAAAAAGAGTTGTATGATAAATTAATAGATCCTAATTTAGAATACTGGTAAACAATTTGTACGTAACCCCTGAGCAGAACAATATAAAGCAATTTTAAAATTATATTTGAGCAACACATAGTAGGAGACAGTAACAGTCTTATATTTTAAACCAACTTAATTTGAATAGATATTTATAACTTTGAAATTTTATTATTAGATAAAGTTTATTTGAAGCAGGGTTGAATCATAAGATAGTAAAATGTAACTTTGAATTTTTATAGAAATCCATACCAATTTGAAATAAGGCTCATTATTGTGGCCTAGTCTAAAAGGTAAGATAAACAGTTAATTATGATTAAGACTTATAAATGTAAACCCAATGAGAAAATTAGATAAAGCATTAGATAAGGAATTAAAATATAAGAGTAAAGAGTAAAGTGTATAGAAATCAGGGAGAAAAGATTTTTTTTTAAAGCTTGGGAAAAGCCTCTTAGAAGAAAGCACCCAGGGAAACGAAAAGCAGCTTGGGGGGGGGCAAAGCACATGGCTTACTCAGCGGCCAGGCAGGGCACTCGGGAGGCGGGGCCTCTTTGCCCGAACCCAAGATGGCGCTGCGCCACGTTAAGTGAATGGTTAAGCTATAGTTTCGCCCATTTCCTCCCAAGACCAACATGGCTTCAGAAATCTCGTGAGATTTTAAAATCCTGTGGGAGATTTAAAAGTTTCCCGACTGTACTGGTTCCTGTCCTACCCAAAACAGCACGCCAAGGCTTTAAAGTTGATTTTAGTGCGGAGTGAATGTCCCAGGCTCGGCGTCGGAATAGAAAACCCATGGTCCCTTTTGGCTCGCCTCCCCCCAGGGGACCCGGGTAGAGCGCCTACCCTCTTACCAAACACTGCCGCTGCAGGCAGCACAGAGGTCCAAGCCGGGGCGGGGCTGGCCTTCCACCGCCGGAGCCACTGCGGCAGGAGCTGGACCCAAGCCTGGGGAGAGCGGAAGCAGCCCGGGAAACCAGGGAGGACCATGGCCCCAGGGGGTCCGCCCACCGGAGCAAGCTGATGCTGTATGCTGGGGCTCAGTTTTGGGGCATAGAGCGGAGAAAATCGGTTGTAACCATCCTGTCCGGAGCCTGAAAGGGGTCCTAGCTTTTCTAGGAGAGCCCTATCCTAGCCAACGCATCAATGTTATTAAAAAAAAGTATGAGGCTGGTCAACCTATGTAGGAAGGTTATTAGGAGGGTATGGAGGGAGTGGGAAACAAGGCGTGGTGGGGGGAGAGAAAGAAAGAGAAAGGGGTGCCGAGAGAGAGAGAGAGAGAGAGAGACCACGTGTCGGGGTTGGCCCTTGAAGGGGCAAGGTAACCACGTCTTCCAGGTGTGGCCACCTGGCCGTTGACACATGATGACATCATAAGTTGCTGGGTAACCCAGGAGCAGGTTGTGTTCCAAAATTCTAACACCAAGAGCTGCGTGGTTCTTGAGAAGGATCACACTCTAAACTGGCACACGCGTTTCCGTGGACCAGAGGAGAACCCCCGCCTTGGTGCAGCAAGACTGGCCTCTGGCTGCAAGGTGGGAACGTGAACCGAGGCCTCGCTGGCCCCGGGGACTCTGGTGAGTATGGCCGCTGGCTCCCCTTGCAGCCCTTTTGCTCTCTGTGTTGACAGATGCAGGCCGAGCTCAGGCCTCCCTGATCCATGCACTTCTCTGAAAATCCAGTGCATGACCAGCGTGGAAAACAATCTCCCCGGGGCGTGCGGCCGCTAGCCTGCCGCAGGGCAGGGATGGGTGTCCACTGAGACACAGCAACCCCGTAGGACCTCAGAGGCACTGCGTTTGGCAAGCAGGCCAGCTACAGACACGGAGACTGCAGGCTCGCCTCGCCCTGAGAACCTGAAGGCTGGGCAGGAACTGACCGCGCCAGTGTCCTGAGCTGAACGGCAGAGGGCGACAGAGACACGCGGAAGAAACCCGAAGCGCACCAAACTTCTCAACTAGGTAAGAAGGGGTTAAAATACTGTTTTAAGGTTAAAGAGGAAAAGAGACAGAGGAGGGGAAATAAATAAGCACACACATATACTATTTATTTATATGTTTATATATCTACTATCTAATCTATCTATCCATCTATCAATTTATTTATTTGTTTTCTCGAGACAGGGTTTCTCTGTGTAGCTTGGCTGTCCTGGACTCACTTTGTAGACCAGGCTGGTCTCGAACTCACAGAGATCCGCCTGCCTCTGCCTCATTGAGTGCTGGGCTTACAGGCATGCGCCATGCCCAGCTTGAAATTGATAATTTTAAAGAAATAAGGCACATAACGATGAGAAACACAATAACAGAGCTTTGGACCTTATGTTGTTGGGCTTGGGGTTGAAGCAGAGAAAACTCACTTCAGATATAGAACCTTAAAAGGAAAGCTTTATTTTCTGAGCTCAGGGAGGCGGCCAGTTTGGGATCTGAACTCGGGACTTTACTGGTTCCAAGTGAAGTTTATGGTTAGGGCCAGCGGCGCTACAGTTGGGAAATCTCTGGGAACAACACGGCCACCGAGTATTCTGAACACAAACAGTTTCTGATCAACCCGACCCCGACAGACTCTTTTCTCCACGCAGCAGCAAGCTGGGGTGAGGTGGCTGTTAGGCCTGCAACAGAAACGGCTGTAGTTACGCTACCCGGAAGGAGCAGGCCCATCAATGTAATGCTCTTTTAAATGGTTCAAAGACAGGAACAAAGAAAAGGAGATAGATAACTGGGCTGGAAGATGTTGACAGATGAAAGCGTAATTAATAAAGTTGTTCAGCCAATGGGCTCTTACAACCTGGAATCCCACTGCCTTCCTTGTCCCTAAGGAATGGCCTATCACAGCGATCGATTTAAAAGATTGCTTTTTCACAGTTTCTTCACAAGAGCAAGATGGTGGATAATCTGCTTTCCTGGTGCCCACATTTAACCACTCTATGCCAGCCAAGGGGGACCATTGGAGTCTTGCCACAAGGAGTGGTGAATAGTCCTTCATGTGTCAGTATTTTGTAAAACAGCCGTTAGAAATAACTCAGAAGCAATTTCTCAGTTATAATTTACCATTATATGGATGATATTTTGCTGTCTGATTCTAACAGAGATACCTTAGAAAATATGTGTGAGGAAGCAAATTTCTTTTTGCCTTGCTGGGGACTACAAATTGCTCCTGAAAAAATGCAAAGAGGAGACTCTATCAGTTATCTAGGATATAAGATCAGTCTTCAGGAAATTCAACCACAGGAGAGGCCAATTAAAACTCTTAATGATTTTCAAAAATCGTTGGGAGATAGTAATAGGCTAAGGTCCATAATTGGATTGATTACTCAAGAGCAAAGTAATTAATTTCAAACTTTACAAGGTGACAAGGATTGAAACAGTCCAAGAAAATTGTCAGCTGAAGCTGGAAGTAATTGACTCCGGTGAAAAAAAGAAAAAAGCAAAAACCTGGGAGACGCACACATAAATCTTCTTGATCCAGAGATAGCCTGCATTTCAATTATCTTGCTTTTCACTCATTCTCCCACAGGAACTAGAATAGATATTTTTAGCACACAGAGTAAAAAAATTTAAAACCTATATAGAAAAGGTCTCTGAATTGATTCTGAAAGGAAAAATGAGACTTAATCAATTAACAGGAATAGAGCCAGCAGAAATTGTGGCACCTTTTGCTAATGCAGAGATTATGTCATTATGGGCAGAAAATGAACACTGGCAAAGAGTTTGAAGTAATTTTTTCTTGGAGAAATTAATAACAAATACCCAAAAAGCAAGCGACTTCGGTTTATCCTTTTTTCCCTCATATGTAATGTAGAGGGGAAGAGGGAACAGAGAAAAAAGGAAGAAGAGGGATGGTATAGAGAAACAACAGAGGAATAAGAGGCCAAAAGGGTAGATTATGGAATCTACTTTTTGTTTTGTTTTATTTTGAGACAGGGTTTCTCTGTGTAGCCCTGGCTGTCCTGAACTCACTCTGTAGACCAGGCTGGTCTTGAACTCACAGAGATCCACCTGCCTCTGCCTCCTGAGTGCTGGGATTACAGATGTGCACAACCACCAGCTTTGGAATCTGCTCTTAAACTGTAGAGCTGTTACTATTCTCAAATATTTTTGCATTGATATGGGTTACTGTATATTGATACAAATTAGAGGTTTATTTTTGGTTTAGATTGCTGTGTATTGATACAAATTTAAAGTTGTTTTGACACACGTAATGCACGTGTGTTTCAACTCTTGTATAAGGTGCTGTGCCTGTGCACATCATTTAAAGATGCGACCTGAAGTTTTGGCAGTCCTCTTAACAGCTGCTGTCACAAAGTGCTTAGGATAATTAAGCATAGTGCAAATTAACAGTCAGACAATCAAACTCATGCTCATGTCAGGTCTAGTTTACTACAGAAATATGCTCCCTTGGTTGAACAGATATTAGAAAGCTAGAAACGAGCAATGTTTGCCTGTTCAGATATATTATGGATAAATAGATGGTCTTCAAAAACCTCAGAGACCTACAGAATATAGCATTTAAAGATGTTTTTATTATTTTAAGGAGTCTTTTGACAGTGAGGCATGTCAGCTCCTGGCAGCACCATCCAGCCTACCTCAAAGAAGAAGAGCATCGAAGAATCTCATTTAGTTTGCTTCAAAGTGGCAGGCTGCTACTGAGCAAGAACCTGCCTTGCTTTAGCTGCTGTCCAAAACTACACAGGAAGTCAGCTGCTGAGCTTTGCAAGGACAAGGCAGGCTAGTCCTTCATGATTCTTGCTTCACAGAAAAGTACATCAGAAGGCTGGCTATGATGCTCCGACAGCTGCTGAGGCACGTGGGTGGCTGTCCAGGTAGCTGGCGGCCTCTGTCTTCTCTCATTTTGGAAGCTGCTCGCTCTGCACTTCCTACAAACTCAGGTAAGGCTTGTTCCTCCTCAGGTCTCTCTCTGATGGGGCTGAAGACTAGATAGTTACAGTCCCACAATTAAACTTCAGTTGTTTGGGGTTAAAAAATGCTTGGAGAAGATATTTTTAGGTCTAAGTAGAACTTTTAAGTTGTTAATTGCAAGCTATGATAGGAAACGATCTGGGTCCACCACTCTGAACTCACCAAGATAGGATAGCGGGTTCTCCTAAATTACCAAAGAGAAAAGGACTGGACATTGTGAATGTAATTATCATAGGATAGTTTTCATAATTTTTCTTACTGTATGTAATTTATTATAAGAAAAAGAGCCTTTCTTTTTAGACAGAACGGGTGAATGTTGGGCGTTGGTCTGGTGCTGTGTCTACAAATGCTAAATTCTGGGCCCCAAGATCTGGCTGCAGTCCAGCACTTTCTCATGTATAGTACCGTTGGGGTCTCTCCTCAGAATCCATTCATGCACTTTTTTACAATGTTTTATTTTATGTGCATTGGTGTTGTGCCTGCATGATGTCGATGTGATGGTGTCATTTCTAGGAGTACAGACAGTTGTGAGCTGCCATGTGGGTCCTGGGAATTGAACCTGGGTCCTCTGAAAGAACAGCCAGTGCTCTTGACCACAAAGCCTTCTTCCCAGCCCCGCATTCACCCGGCTTTTGAGACAGGATGTGATGGTCAGTTTGTACTCACCTGGGAAGAGAGCTTCTGTGAAAGCAACTTTGACTCTCCTGCCTCAGTTGTCCTCTTGGAGCCTGCTGCCTCCTTCTGCTGACCTGGGCCTAGTCCTGGACGCTTCCAGCCTCCCTACAATCTAACCGAGGCCTAGAACGTTTCCAGCCTCTGGGACTCACTGCTGAGTAAGCTCACCCTGTCTTGTTCTTTCTGAGCTCTGGGCTGGCTGGTTCAACTCGGCTGTTGTGGTTCAAACTCCTCTCCCAGCTGATTGACTGAATCTGGCTTCTCTCTCTGCCTCTTCTGACTGCATTGCTCTGCTTGGCCTCAACCTAACTCCAGCAATCTGCTCTAATCTCCCAGCTCATTCTCATTCTCTGCCTCCTTCTGTCTTTACTTGTGTCTTTCTCTGCAACCTGCTATTATGTCCCAGTAAAACCCCCCCCCATCTCTCTCTCTCTGCATTACCTCTTAAGTAGCTTCCCTTTCCTCTCTTCATGAGTTGGGTGTATCCTATTCTGTTAAATCTTTCTGATTTGTCACCTTTTCTGCCCCTCAATTAGACATCACTTTCAAACACGGGTGCTTCCTTCTACAAACTAACTTTACCTTCATTGCTTGGGATTAAAGGTGTGTAACCATCATGCCTGGACCTAAGCTTATCTTTACCTGAAACCTGCTTGACACCAGGCCTTAAACTCAGATCTCTTGCCTCTGTCTCCTGAATTAAAGGCTAGCTCATATTCTAGCCAGATCACACAACCTAGACGGTCTTTGGATGAGCTCTCCTGCCACAGTAGCCATGTTCTGAATTAAATTTTCTCTACAAGCTTCAGTAAGATTGGACCAGGCTGGCCTGTGGGCTTTTGTCTTAAAAAATTATTATTTGGTTTTTTTGAGACAAGGTTTCTCTGTGTAGCCTTGGCTGTCCTGGACTTCCTTTGTAGACCAGGCTGGCTTCAAACTCACAAAAGATCCACCTGCCTCTGCCTCCCTGAGTGCTGGGATTACAAGGATGTGCCACCGCCGCCTGGGCACACTTGTCTTTTTCTACATGGAGGTCTTCAGGTTTGCAAGGTAACCCTGAGCCATTGTCCCAGCCCATGTGTGTATCTTGAAGATATAAGGGTCATCAAGTGGCCTCCCCTCACTGAAATTCTATTCCTCCTGCACATAAGCATGAAGTCATTCTACTCAATGAGGAATTGAACAGCATGACTCTGATACAAGCCAAGCCACACTCCCTTTGTCTTTTTAAATTTATTCTTTTATGAATTACAGCTTACTCACTTTGTATTCCAGCTGTAGCCCCTCCCTCAGCCCCTCCCAATCCCACCCACCCTCCCTCATCTCCTCCCATTCCCCTCCCCAAGTCCACTGATATGTGAGGTCCTCCTCCCCTTCCCTCTGACTCTGGCCTATCAGGTCTCATCAGGACTGGCTGCATTGTCTTCCTCTGTGGCCTGGTAAGGCTGCTCCCCCTCAGGGGGAGGTGATCAGAGAGCCAGCCACTGAGTTCATGTCAGAGACCCTGTTCTCCTACTAGGAAACCCACTTGGACACCGAGCTGCCATGGGCTACATCTGAGCAGGGGTTCTAGGTTATCTCCATTAATGGACCTTGGTTGGAATATCAGCCTCAGAAAAGACCCCTGTGCCCAGATTTTTTGGTTCTGTTGCTCTCCTTGTGGAGCTCCAGTCCCCTCCAGCTCTTTCTAACTCTCCCTTCTTTCCTAAGATTCCCTGCACTCTGTCCAAAGTTTGGTTATGAGTCTCAGCATCTGATTAATACCCTGCTGGGTAGAGTCTTTCAGAGGCCCTTTGTGGTAGGCTCCTGTCCTGTTCCGTTTTCTCCTTCTTTCAATGTCCGTCCTGGTTGCCTGAGTGCGGGTTGATCATCTTTCCCAGGATCCTCCTTCTTGCTTAGCTTCTTTAGGTGTACTGATTTTAGTATGTTTGTCTTGTATGTTCTTTTTTAAAAATTAACTTTTGTGTTTCCCTGTGTACGTGTCTGTTTACCACGTGTGCCTGTTGCCAAGGAGGCCAGAAGAGGTCACTGGGTCCCTTGGAACTGGTAAGATAGATGGTTCTGAGCTGCCATATGGGTGCTTAGAATTGAACCTGGAAATTCTGTCCTCCAGAAGAACAGCCAATGCTCTTAATCACTGAACTGGCTCTCAGGTTTCTTACTTTTCTTCCTAAACTGCAGTGCTTCCATTGTTATGACAACCCGACAGGCTGTCGAAGAGCTCTCTAATGCATACTTTGCGTTTCAATAGTACTGCAGACCTAGCTCTCCTGTCTCAGAATGGGAGTTGGGCAGGGGCTTCTCTGTGTAGTCCTGGAACTCAGGACTAAAGGTGTGTGCCACCACAGCCCAGCTCAGCCCAGGGTTAAGCCTCACTGACTCCCTGCTCAGGAGCGCCGGAGCATTAAACAGTTCAGTTTCTTCACTTTCGAGGGTTTTTGACGTTAGTCCCGCTTCTTCAGCCAGTGATGGACAGGATTTTGCTGGTCCCTTTCCCTGCAGATCCTGGAACATTGTTTACGTGGTTCTTGGTTGGCTCCAGGTGGGTCTGACTCTACCAACGGAGCTCACGTCTACGGTGTATTTGTGTATATAGGCATCTCAGCCTATGCTGCCAACTCAGGAAACTGTTCTCTGCTCCAAGTGACCCCAGATGTATGAGATGGACCCCGCCCTGCACCAAGCCATTAGCACTGTGGACAAGACTGGGAACACTGTGCTTTTCTCCCCAGACTTCTCTGTTTCATTCTCAGCACGTCATAGGTTTTTGTCATGTAATGTTTTTTAGTGTTTTCTCTTCTTTCTGGTGCTGGGCACTGAACCCAGGACTTCAAGTCTGCTGGGCAAGTGCTTTACCACTGAGCCACTCAGGGAGGCCACCTAGTCCCAGCAAGTTCCAGTTTGTCCTGGGGCCTTGGCCCACAGTGCCTCATACCCTGTTAGCACCTGACATTACTTACAGGGTCAACAGTTTGTGTGTGCACCAATTCAGCATCCTCCTTAGAGAGGCCAGGAGACAAAGCTTCACTAGCATGAGGCGACAGAAACAGGGAGAGGGGCGAGACAGATGCGGGTCAAGCTGACAGCGCTTGGTGACTGGCCTACTAAAGAAAAGGAGGAAGGAAAGATACTTCTAAGATCCCGAGCATGGGCAGGCGGTGGAAAGCACTGAGAGAAATACAAACCAGTAAGGTAGACATCCAGGCCTACAATGCTAGAGAACCTGCTACTGGCTTCCCGTGAGGAGAACAACTGCCTCAGCTTGACCCACATAATTTTCCTCCTCTGTCCTGCCAACGCAGGAGGCTTCTTGAGCCTGAGCAGGCACGCGCGTAGTGCTGGTTCTTCCTGAACTACCCAGGTCAGTCCTTCACTGTGGCACTCCCTCTAACGGCCGGGCTCCTTCTGTAAACCAGAAGAGCTCTGAACAGGATGGAGTGCACAGTTCCTGGCAGTTCTGCCTGATACATGGCACCTTTTACTTCATGCTCGCTTGGCTTCGGTTTGGCCTTGCAGTGTTGAGGGGTTATGTGGGGATGGGCTCAACCCTAAGCTGCAGCTACTTAGGGAGGGAACTTAGCTGTGGATCCTGGGGTCTCTGGACATCTGTGGGACAGGAGCTTTGGTTTCATGACCACTGTGGTCACGGAGCATCTGGGCCTCTCTAACTTTCTGACGCATTCCACAGCTCGTAAATGTGGTCAGATCCAACTTTGGACAGTAGATGTTGCTGCTCAGTCCCTGTCGTCTGTGCCCCCCACTACCCCTGGTGAGTACCCAGACAGCCTATAGAAAGCAGTGAGGGTTTGCTCGTGAGCAGGGCACATCCCCATTCTTCACGTTTCTCCATGTCTCAACACTGCCTAGCGCAACATGATGCTGGGAAAGCGTGTGAACCACACCCTTAGGAGCCCCCACAGGAAAAGGAAGTCCACACCTGCTCAGTGCTGACACAAGTATTTCAGATCTGCGGCTGGATGAATCCGTGGATGTGGAACTCATGGGCAGAGATGCAATACCCTGACCCCCCCATACTCTAATGGAGTCAGCAGGCGTTAACGGAGCAGGGATCGATGCCAAGCGCTCTGAAGAGACCGTCACGCCCTGCCAGGAGAGCAGGAAGAAGGGCCTGAAACAGTCACTCCACACTGGAATGAAAATGCCAAGAAAGGCTGAAGCAGAATGCTGCTTTCCTTGGGGAAACCTTTTCAATCCCAACCCCGGGCTTTGTCCCAGCCAGACGCCCCTGTGGCTTCCTCTGCTGGCAGCCGTGTTCTGCTGTAATCACTTACGCCTTCCTCAGTACAACCTTAACGGCAGCTGCCATGCAGAGTCAGTTAAGCATGGCCGAAGCCCCTTTCCCTCTATTTTCTCTAGTCCAGACAGCACCCAGTCAGATGAGGAAGACATGGCTATGTAGCTCAGAGTGGCCGAACCCTGAGTGCAGGGCCACCCAGTAACCAATCCTCAAGATGCACACCACCATCAATGGCGCACACTCTCAAATGTGCCCCCGCAGCAGCTGCTCCACAGCACGTCCCAGCCGGGCCATGGAGCCTCCTGCCTACCTCTATCAAACACAGTCACTACTGCCACTCCCGCACCCAGGCTATACAGCAAGTCTGTAACCCTGCTGGCACCCAGCAGGCCAGTGACCTTTCCTGGTACTCTTCCAAGGGGCAATTCCATCCACTCTGCACTAAAACTTACAAAGCCAAGCCTTGAGGCCAGTCCTACAGGTGGCCTGGTGCAAGGATGTGGGCTGCTGAGACGCTGCCTGCCTCCCAGGCCAAGGCTCCACCACGTGACCGGGCCTGTCTGTGGGGTGTCCCACCTCCTACATCATTACTGCACGCTGGAATCAGGGACCAGCAGGATGGCTCAGCAGGACCTACAAGGTAGGAGAGCAGACGCCTCCAAACTCTTCTGTGACTGCTGCACACACAAACAGAAGTGATAAACAGGGAGGGGGCTCGCTGGTTAACAGTAAGAATTGCTCCTGCACAGAACCAGGCTCAGTTCCCAGAAACTGCCTGTAGTTCCAGCTACAAGGATCCTCAATCCCAAGGACACCTGCAGCGCCCCCCCCACCCCCATGCACATACCCACGTCATATGCACACCTACATGCAATTGAAAACACATAACACATTTCTCAGAGCAATGTGGAGCACATGGTAAGTACCCAACAGATGCCAGCAGTCACGCCTGGCTGTACATGGCCGTTAACTGTCTCCCAGCATGGGTACAAACACGCTATCTGTTTCTAATCTTTGTGCTGCTCAATGCTGAAATAAACACAAGACATCTGATGCGTTCACATAATTTAATGTCAGTACATATGCCATGGTGTCACTATGGAATGTAAGTTCAGGCTGATGGGAATTTGACAGTGCACTAAGCATTCTGTATATCCAAGTTTGTGTGGAAAGCTTTGAAAACGCAGCCCACCTCTCACCTCTCAGCTTCGGCACCCTAACATCCATGCTTCCTACAGAGAAGGTGGGCACTCGGCCTATGGGAAGCCAGGCCCTTTATCTGTGTGTTCCACTTACAGCAGCCATTTCTGCTGGGGTGCAGCTCAGTGGCGCAGCTCAGGCCCAGCCTCTGTGGGACCCTGCATTGAATGCCCAGCACCACAAAAAAGAAGAAAAACACCTCTATCTCAAGATGGCATTTAAGAACTATCCTATTACAAAGCAGCAAAAATATAACTTTGCAGTTATAAAAAAAAGCCAACGTGGAGCCCACAATTACTGTTTGTAAGTGTGACTAACAGACACTGCTCTTCCCAAGCTCTATCAGCTTTCCAGGTTGCGCACGCGCGCGCGCGCACGCACGCGCGCGCGTGCGCGCCTCTCCCTGTCCTTCCCACTCAGTGACAGCCTTTATAAGTTAGTTATATTTCATGTACTCTTTGGGAAGCATTTTCAGAAGTCTGAAGCCAGACCACAGACAAAGGAATGATCTGGGGCAAAGGGGATTCCTCCCTGCCCCCCTTCCAAAGCCCGCCTGCGCTGCAGCGCTGTGTCTGGACTCTCTGCCCCCCCTTCCGGTGACTTTCATCATAAGTGTGTAAGGGAAGCACTGTCACCAACCCCGTTCAGGTGACAGGCCTCTCTTGTGTCAACCGACTCCCCTGAGTGACCAAGTTATTTAACGAGTCATTGACAGTTTGGTCACCAGGCAAACCAGGCTGGCAAGAAAGTACGCTGACATTCATACCGGTTATCTCTAACCCACACGTTATTTATTATAGACACAAACATGGAACCTCAATATGAGACGTCTACCTAAGCAAGCACTTCCCAGACCAAGGCAGCGGCTCTTCTTCTAAGGCTTGCGCTTGGCCCAGAATTCTTGATACATGGAATAGGCCATACCTAAGGAAAAAGGAGAAGAGCATTAAACCCCCCTTCAGCACTCAGAAAGCACACTCCACAGCACAGCCACAAGCTGCCAACCGTGAGGGCTAGCGTCAGCAGCTCACAATTCACACAATTTTAAAAACAGCTACTACACAACACCAGATGATATCGGTATATGGTGACGCCAGTAAAAGCAGGTACACTTTAGAATCTTTCCTACCTTCCCAAGTTCAACACAACAACCATATCCTTCTCAAAAAACCGTTCCTGTCAACCTATGCTCAGGATTTGATCAATGACACTAAAGAGTTACAGAATAAGGATTTATCTATAACAGGAGATAAAACTTTGTCACTGCTCTAATTAACTAATTATTCCTTCACAAAAAAATGCGAAGGGATTTTCAGATGGCTTCAAGATCAGCAAAAAGAATTTATTTGCTCTGAAAACGTCCCATCGGCACCTACCAAGAGTCATGGCCCCCACGACAAAGCCCTGGGCAGCCACGCGCATGTGAATCAAGTGAATGGACATCTTCGTATTTCCCCTGCTCTTCAGTTTGTATAACCCAAATGCAACAATTGCTGCAAATCCTGCCATTCCTGAAAAACACATATTTATAACTATGTTAGATGCATGGGGGAAGGACCAAGACAGAACGCTTTTGTGATGACATTTATACGATGCTGATCTTATAACACTTCAACACAACTTTTAAAAAGGTATTTTAGGATCTATTCAATAGACAAATTTACCGTGCTTGCGCTGGCCCAAGCTTCCCACACACTGGTTATCAGAGCACCAGCCAACTCACCAATGGGGACAAACGGTGTCTCTTTAGCTTTCCGAATAAACTTGGACCCCTGGCCTTCATCGTATGAAGAAAGTGAAAGGTCTGTGTTGGTCGACATTGTGATTTCTTGAAGGGTCTTCCTGAAGGAGAAAAAGATGTTTACAGTTGTGTAATCAAAAGCATCTAGAATAATATTCAATGCTGACATGACCTACTACACCTACATCTATTTTCTGTGAACTTGAAAAACAATTTTAGAATTCTATTTTCACAGTTAAAGGACTGTATACATTTATTCTTCCATCGTTTGCCTTTTCTCCCATATAACAATTTTTCTTTAACATATTGTGGAAAGCAGCCTCCTTTTAAAAGAGCGTGTGGGTGTGTGTCTGCTCGTCTGTGTATCTGCTTGCAGGTGCCCCAGGAGGCCAGGCCTCGGGTCCAGGGAGCTGGAGCTGCGGCTGGGTTGAGTCCTGGAAATGGACCGCGGACCTCTGCAAGAGCACCAGATGCTTTTACCACCAGGCCTCACTAGGACCTCTAAGTTGGTTTGTTTGCTTTGATTTTTATGCTCTGAACTGCTGACTTAGCTCCACCATGCTACCTGGTTTGTTTTCATCCCTGTCAGTTACATTGATTAACAGTTATTGCCTCTTAGAAAGACTGCAGTTATATCCAAATCTATTTTTTACTTCCTTTGGAGACAAAAATAATTTTAATGCTGCTAAAAATAGCTACTTGTAGACAAGCTTTCATGTTCAATTGCATAGCTTTTGGGGTTTTCTTGTTTTGTTGTGAGATAGGGTCTCTCTACATAGCTGTAGAGAACTGTCCTAGAACTCACTCTGTAGACCAGGCTGGCTTCAAACTCAGAGATCTGCCTGCCTCTGCCTTCTGAGTGCTGGGATTAAAGGCTGTGCGCCATGCTGCTGTTTCTTTTCTTTTTTCCTCTTTTTAATTGTTAACATCACTGCAACACAAAACAACTCATTCAGGGCCTTCTCTCTGGACATCTGATCCGCATTCCTCTACCTTCCTAACGCTGCCCAGGCTTCCTCTTTAAAACTCTATCTTCTGTGATCCCAGCACTCAGGGAGGCAGGGGCAGGCAGATCTCTGTGAGTTCGAGGCCAGCCTGGTCTACAAAGTTGAGTCCAGGACAGCAAGGGCTACACAGAGAAGCCCTGTCTTAAAAAAAAAAAAAAATTCACTTCCACCATCACAGAGAGCAAAGGCTCTCTCTCTAATCACTTCTCACATAGTGAGTCCACAAAAATCATCACAATGCAGGAATACCAAACCCATTTCATATTTATTGTATATTTCTTTTTTTTTAAAGATTTATTACATATACAGTGTTCTGTCTGCATGTACACCAGCATGCCAGAAGAGGGCACCAGATCTCACTATAGATGGCTCACAGCCAGTGCTCTAACCTCTGAGCCATGTCTCCAGCCCCCTATTGTGGATTTCATTAATCAACACCTTTGAACTGTAATCCTGATAAAGAAGGCAAATAGAGCAGAACACCAATCTCCAATTGGTAGCAACTGCTGCCCACGCATTACCACCACAATCCTGGACTCCTCCTGTGAGCATACGCCCTTCAGTGGGAAAAGAACAAGATGGCTAGTCAAGGGGCTGATGGCAACAAAGGTGCTCAAAGAAAAGCCTACTCTCCTGGGGGAATTTTTAGTTTGAAAAGTGAGCTCATCTCTCCAAGCCCTAGACTCCCCAAGGGATCAACACAGCCATCTACCCGAAAAGAAAACTAGCTGGCTAGAACATTCAGATTAGAACGGTCTTTTCTTTTCATCGTTTTTTTTTGTACTCCATTACTTCCTAACACAATAAATCATAAGCTTTTGTTACACAAAGCTCAGTAAGCTCAAGGTTCAGGATGCTCCTTACATTTGCAAAAATAAGGCAAATACTGACAGGCGTGGTGCACACAGCTGTAATACTAGCACTCAGAGTCTGAACCAGGAGGAACTTGAGTTCCAGGCCAGTCTGGACTACAAAGAGACCCCACCTCAAAGAAAGCAAAACAAATCCACTAAAATTTCCAAATAGGCTATAGACTATAGGCTATCCTGACTCCAAGAAAAAAACAAGCACACAGAAATCCAAAAACAAACACGGAAATACCTGGCGGCTCAGAGCTCAGGGGGAGTGGACAGAATGCACTCAACTGGCCACAGTATAATCCACACTGAACCACAGAAGAATATCTTCGCTGGAAGGTTTGAGGTTTCATGAATACCAAGGCTGCAAGAGCTGCGTGGGTGGGCTCTGCGAGGTGGGGTGGGTGGGTGCGGTGCTAGCCTGCTGCACAGAGGGCTGTGGAGTCATTACCTCCTTCTCCCGTGTCTGCAAGTGTCTCAGGGGTATGCTGTCTATCACAAACCCCCGTTCTGGCTCCCTCTACTCCAGCGCCCGTCTTTTCGGTCCTGGATTCTTCCGAGCACTTGCAGAGCTGACTATTCTGTCACCGTTGCCTCTTCGGTCTACTTCACAAAATTTCCCAGGTAACGCTCACTGTCACGGGCTTGCACCTGAACTGCCTCCTCTGGAAGGCTGTCTCCGGTTTGTTTTTTAAGAACTTTGCTTATGCACTCCTACAGAACCCTGCACTTCGCAATGACACAGACACTTGTTTGATTCCCTGAAGCCAGGGCGTCAGAGCTGAGTCTCGGATGGACCGTTGAGCTGTATTCACCTCAGTGTCGATTTCCCTTCATTATCTTAAACTGAATCTGTGAGAACAAAATATAGCCTGAGTAGATCTAGGTTCCCTGAAACTGTAAGTGACAAGGTTATCAGACTACAATCTATATCCCTGTGTGGCTGGGTGGGATGGACTTTAATCCCAGCACCCAGGAGGCCGAAACAGGTGGATCTCTGACAGCCAGAGCTACATAGTATCTCAAAAATATAAACCAGGGGCTGGAGAGGTGTCTCAGAGGTCATGAGCACCAGCTGCAAGACCCTGTCTCAAGAGAACAAGGAAAATAATGAAATCAAACTCACAAAAGATGCCCACGAGGCACAACCCAGTGGATGCCTGGCAGTCTGGAGCTCAAAGCAAGCCACGTCGCTGGAAATATCATTACATGACTCAGCCAACAGAGGCACTTGCCCCATGCATTAGTATAGGCCTGTAACAATTGTAAATGCAGCTGGCTACCATGAAGGACCACAGAAAGGAGAGGTAACAGAGAGGAGTTGGGTCTGGTGGCATCTGGATGTAATCTCAACACGCAACTAAGCAAGGCAGGAGACCTCAAGTTCAAATCTAGCCTGGGCTACACAGCAAGACCTTTCCTAAAAAATAAAGGATGGAAGAAAGAGAAAACAAAGAAACAACTAATGCCAATCTGTCTCTGACAGAGGAATTTCAGAACACAATCAATGAAACATGAATGCTTAAAACCAACACAGACTGGAACTGTCATTCTAGATTCAAATCAGACCTTGTTACCATCTTAAAGATGATGCAACTCTAATGTAATTAGCACTAAACAAAAAATACTTTCTAGCTGGGCAGTGGTGGGCCAGGCCTATGATCCCAGCGCTCAGAGAGGCAGAGGGAGGGGGATCTCTGAGTTCCAGGCCAGCCTGGGCTACAAAGCAAGTGCTGGACAGCCAAGGCTACACAGAGAAACCCTGTCTTGGGGGGAAAAAAAATCAGATGATTTATCATCCATCCATCTATCTATCTATCTGGTTTTTTGAGACAGGATTTCTTTGTGTAGACTTGGCTATCCTGGAACTCACTCTATAGACCAGGCTGGCCTCAAACTCTGAGATCTGCCTGCCTCTGCCTCCCAAGTGCTGGGATTAAAGGAGTGAGCCACTGCCGCCTGGCCAACATACTTATTTTACAGGTGGAGAAATGGGTTTGAAGGGTCATGTGAATTGTTCCACACCAGGAACAGCTCTGGAAGGGCAGGATTAGAATCTGGCTCTCCCTATATTCAGTCCACAGGTTTTTTGGTGGATAATATATTTACTATTAAGTGAACACTTATGTTACGGGTGCAAAATTGAAACTGAGAATATAAAAATTCATTCCTAACAGAACCCTGTTACGAATACTGTCTTTGAACTGTAAAAACTGTGCACAAATACTAAAGCTAAATGGACTCCTCTTTCTTCAGTTAAATTATCTAACAATTGATTCGGAAAGCTTTTCCCACTAGATTTTCTTTTATTATCTCACTCACCCAACGACTGATGTATATCTGTCAGAAAGTAGAACATATTTTTAAGTCACCATCAGCCAGATACTCAAACTTAGTTGGCCGAGCACACACTGTTCTGTAAGGTCAGGTGTGACAGCCCTTTCCGAAGCCATGGCAACCTGTGAGAGGTAGAGAACACAGCTGGGCTGGAGTTCCTTCTCGGTAGGGCCCTTTGGTCCCGGGTAGTGTTATCTAAAACAGTGCTTTCTTTCAGATTCTGATTTTGCATCAGTCCGCTGTGATCCAAATGGCCAGGGGTGTGTATATGGAGAAGCCCTTTCAGGTCACAGCGGGGCACAGAAGGGAAGCGGGCGCCCGCACCCTCCGAGCACCGGATCCACCTGAACCTGTGTCAGGTCGTGCATCCGAACCGAAGCCGCGGGGCGCCGCGGTACCTCCGGAAGCAGAGTCCCCGGGGATCACCCCTCCGAGAGAAGGCCGCTTTCCACCCGGGGCGGCCGAGGATCGCGGACGGCCCGCCCTGGGCCGCCGAAGTCTCAATCCAGCCGCGCTCTCCTAAGCCCCGTTCCCCGGCCGGGGCGTCCGCAACGCACCTTCCCCCTCCGGCCAGCGACACGGGGTCGCCTGAGGTCGGCGCCCGCCCGGGACGGCGCTCGGGGAAGGCCAGGCCGGGGAGCCGGAGCGCTGCCCTCCCCTCCCCTCCGTGACCTTGGCCGGACCGTGCGGCCGGGTCGCTCGCGCTCCCGGGATCCCCGCCTTCGGCGCGCGCCCAGTCGCGGCTCTCCTCGCTGCGATGTCCGCGGCTCCCGTTCCTCCGGCCCCGCAGGTCCCACGGCGTGCAGCCCCGGCCTCCAGCCCTCCCGCGGCCCCTCCGCCCCGCGTCCTCCGCCCCGCGGCCCTCGCCTCCGCCCGGCCCACGCCTCACTCACCGAGACTCACTGCCCCGTCCAGTCCCGCCGGCTTCTGGCCGCTGCCCCTGAGTGCAAGATCACGGGCTTCGCCGGGCTCCGGGCCGCCCGTCCCAGCCAATCAAAACCCAGCAGCCGGCGCGCCGGGTTCCGGACTTGACGTGCGTGGGCGCGGTGGGTGGAGCCACCCGGAGGGAGGCGCCGATTGGCTGGGGCGCCAGGGCCGGACCTGACGTGCCAGGGCGCGGTGGGCGTGGCCATCGGAGCGAGGCGCCGATTGGCTGGCGCGCCGGGCCCCTCGGCCCGCGGCGGCACGCGCGGTTCGTGTCGGACGTGAGGCCTGGGTGGCCGCGCTGGTGCGGGGCCGCCTGGCAGCCGCTGCCTCCGGTCCCGGTCGCCTCGAGCGACCAGTTCGCCGCGCCCCGCGCACGCGCAGGCGCGCCCGGCGGGGCTCCCGCGGAGGGAGCATGCGCCGTCGGGGCTCCCCGCCCCGGAGCGGGCGGTGGTCGCGAGTGGCGACCTCGCCGGAGCAGGAGGAGGAGTCTCCGGGGCAGCCAGCTTCCGGGGTGACAGCGG
This sequence comes from Meriones unguiculatus, assembly GCF_030254825.1. Taxonomy (NCBI): domain Eukaryota; kingdom Metazoa; phylum Chordata; class Mammalia; order Rodentia; family Muridae; genus Meriones; species Meriones unguiculatus. The sequence goes on along the minus strand of NC_083354.1, from coordinate 31,402,869 downwards.
CCGTGGGAACGCCTGTGTCCAGGGCGCGCCGCGGTGCGTGACTTCCGGAGAGGAGCGAGCGCCTCCACAGACCGAAGGAAGGCTTCCACGCGCGCATACGCGCACACTCTCACTCACACACACTCACCCACACACACACTCACACACTCACACACACACTCACACACACACACGTCAAACCGCAGTGCACCCCGCCTGCGCGCCCCTCCCCGGCGTGGGGCGCTGTGCCGGAGGGGTTCTTCTCGCTTTTTTACTGTGTAAACTGGGAGGAGGAGCCTGCTGAACCTTGAAACTTCCTGAGTTCCTCACACCTCAGTGTTCGTCTATTTAAACTGTAATTTTATTACACTTACTGATCTGTGTGAGCGTTTGCTGACGTCAGAGGACAACCTTTGCCTGGCATCTCCTTCTGTTTGAATCCTGGGGACAGAAGTGTCGGGTTTTCTGGTCCTTGCCCAGCGAACCATCGTGTTGGAACCTCTGTGAGTTCCTTGAATCCCCTGAGGGTTGACCTTTCCATAGCTTTAGTCTCCTGAGCCACCCTCGAATACAACAGATGTGATGACCAAATATTAAAACTTGGCAAATGTGGAGGACAGCTTGAAGGAGCCTGTTCTCTCCTTTGACCATGGGTTCCAGGAACCTAGTTCAGGTTAAAAATTGTTTGAGTTAAATCATATGTAGGAAACATTTCATGCTGTGCATGATAACAGTCCATCACTTGGGCCTGGAGAGTTGGCCCAGCGATAAGAGCACTTGTTACTCTGGAGAGGATCCAGCTTCAGCTCCTGACACCCACCTGCTGGCTCACAACCTTCCATAACTCCAGTTCCAGTGGACTCTAGGCATGTTTGTATGATGCACACATTACATTCATACATCCAGGCAAGGTACACACTAAACACATCTTTAAAATAAACCCCTCAGCTGGGCAGTGGGGGCACACCCTTTAAACTCAGCACTCTGGAGGCAGAGGCAGATAGAGCTCTGTAAGTTAAGACCAGCCTGGTCTACAGAGCCAAGTTCCAGGAGAGCCAGGGCTCTACAGGGAAACCCTTTCTGTATGGGGTCTTGAACACAGTTTTGCTGAGAAGGAATCAGTTGGGGGAGATGAAGAAAGACCTGACTGGAAAAAGCTGCTCCGTGGGAGAGCAGCAGTGCCCTGCTCAGACAACTGCACTCTGTCTAGAACAGTCGCCCCGAGGCCGAGCTTTACCTGCCCTGACTATTACACTTTGCTCCATTTTTCAGAGCACTTGCTAAGGCAGGGTGACGTACCTGGCTGGGTAGATACCCACCAGATGTTGACCACACACAGCACAGATCACCCCCATCTGTGCGGCACAAACCACAGGCACGGACTTACACAAATACAAAGCACCATCTGTGAACCCATCAAGTTAGATGAGTCCACGTCACATGGGCATATCAAAAGCATATCAGAGAAACCAAGCCCAGGAGCTTAGCAAACCCACTAGAACCAAGAATAACACACCTTTCCTGCCTGAGTCATAGGAAAGGAGCCATTGCTGGGAGTGGTGGTGCCTACAGCCCAGCACTTAGGAGTGTGAAGGAGAATTACAGGGCTGCAGCCAGCAAGGCCACATGGCAAAACCACATGTGGGAGCGGAGGGCTTTTCGGGTCTCTGTGGCCCTGTGATCAGGTCACTGCCTGCTCTTCACTGGGTGGACTCCTGACGTCCCTAGGGCTGAATCCCAGTATGTCACCCCGCTGACTTGCCACTCCAACCATAGAGTTGGGTAGAACCACTGCACCTTAAACCAGCTCTGCATCTAGGTGACCCAGGGCTTCTTGGGTCAGCATCACTGCACTGGCTTATGTGCTTCAACACTTGACTTTACAGAGAGAAAGGTTCCAGAGAACTCGGGGCAATCCAGCTGAGTCGTATGGCTCTCGCTGACTCACCTGATCTGCTGCATCGTGCTGATTGGTGTTGCTGCTTGGTGCTGGCCTTTGGACTGGACTGCTGGTGTCTGGACAACGAAGAGTGGACTCACCTGAGGAACTACTTCTAAGAAGTCCTACAACCCCCTTTCCTGATAACCTTCTTTTTCTCCCCTGCCTCTGGCCAGAGGCTGAAAGGGAGGAAGGAGCGTTGAAGAACCCTAAATCAAGTAGGTTTGGTGAAAAGCCTAAGCCTATAGGCTCCTAGCACGATACAGCTCGCAGCAAAACATCACGTGTCCCCTCACAAGACAGTTTCCAGCAGACTATCTCATGACACAGCTGAGTCTTTAGGGAAACCAGAAACTGGATGTGGCCTTGGCCCATCCAGTGCATGTGTGATTCATAGCAGCCTGGGCCTCCAGCTCCTGCAGCACCAGCACTCCCCTTGGACGCTGCATGGGTGGTGCAGAGACATTCGTGCATCAAAACACTGTAATATGAAAACTAATAATTAAACAAAAATTTAAAAGCTGGGAAACAGCAGAGATCAAGATTGCAAATAGACAACTTTTTCTGTAATTAGGGAACCCAAACAGTAGGAGAGTTTTCAGATTCGAGAAGAATTTCATTTTGGAACATACTATTTTCTTAAGTAGGTAGGAAGAGTTTTTTTCTTGGGATAGTAGATCACATAGGTAATTTAAGGAGAATTAGTGTGCGGGACCCCTGAAAGGAGCTGTGTGGAAGCTGCAGTTGCCTCAAACTCTTTCTTTTTGGGCTTCTGTTAGATTCTGCTTGGCGAGACTGTCTTTGTTCAGATCCACTTAGAAGTGACTTGAGTTTTGAAGTGAGAAGGCTCATGTTTTATTTCGATCCTCAGTGCTGGGGGTTGAACCCCGGGCCGTAGCCATTGCAGGCCTCTGAGCTGCATCATCCCTTGGTCTTTTCTGTGGGATTGGGAATTGAATCCAGAGCCTTGCATGGGTAGACAGACACTTTGAGCTGTGCCTACAACCCTCTTACAACAGCGACAGCAGCAGCAACTTCTTTGGTTCTTTCCCTCTCTCTCTCTTTTGAAACAAGGTCTCAGGAAATTGCCCAGGCAGGCTGTGGGTTTGTAGTCCTGAGAAACTAAGAAAATCACTTTGAAACAAACTTTTGCTGTTGTTACAAAGACCTAATTGTAAATCAACTTCCTACCCTCCCTCTGGAAAGAAGGCCCAGATATGTCGCTGCCCTGTCCTTTCCCTGAGGGTTGTAAGCACAGTGACAGCCCAGGCTTGGTTGGAGCATGCTCATAAGGCTAGAGAGATGCCTCAGTGCTGGAGAGCTACTCTGCCAAAGAACCTGGGTTCCCTGCATCCCATTCCCAGCACCCACATGGCGCTCACACTGTCTGCAACTCCAGTTCCAGCTCCAAGCCCTCTTCCAGCCTCCTTGGGCACTAGGCCCATATGAGGTACACAGACAAAATACCCATAGACATAAAGATTGCAGTTTGGTGTGGCAGTCACTTTAAAAAATCAAGAACTAGAAGAAAATTTCCCCATGTATTCAACATTTTATATAAGGATCATACAGTCAGAGAGACAAAATATAAACATTAAGTTTCAAAAACATATTCAACATTGTGCATTTTTCTAAAGATTTAGATTGTGTTAGGCTTTTGTTTTTGTTTTGTTTTGATTTGAGACAGAGTTTCTCTATAGCCTTGGCTGTCCTAGACTCACTTTGTAGACCAGGCTGGCCTCAAACTCACAGCAGTCCACCTGTCTCTGCCTCCCTGAGTGCTGGGATTAAAGGTGTGAGCCACTGTGCCTGGCTGTGTTAGTTATTTTTAAACCCTTTAAAATTGTCCAGTCCATTTCTTTTCTTTTTATGGAAATAATCAGTTTTGAGAACTTAAATGGCTGCTTTAGAGGACACACAGGCGTACTCCAGATAATTGAGCCCTCCCTGGAACCAGCTCAAGGTCGAGTGCTCAGGTTTATGTAGCATAAAACCTTGGTAGAAAGGACTGGCACCTTCCAAGCTTCTTTTGATTTACACTTTAGTTGTAATAAGGTGGTTACTAAACACGTCATGTGGACGATGCTGTGTTAGAGTTAATCAGAGTAAAACTTTAGTTCATGACTGTTGGGACAAAATATGAACAATGAAAGCAAAAAAACAAAACAGAACAAAAGGCTGCCCCAAGTGCCATAGTAGCAACTGTGTGCCTCGTTTTGCTTGGTTTTATCTTATCTTGTTTTTTAAAAGACTGTTCTGTCTTTCAAGCTAGGCTGGTACTTTCCTGTGGCCCAAGCTGTCCTTGAATTTTGGGCCTTCCTTTAGCCTCAGCCTCCCGAGTTCTGACACTGCGGAAATGCACCACCAAGTCGACCTTTGGGCTATTAGAGCCGCAGTGTTCAATGACCGCAGCTCTTCTGTGTCATCCGTCCAGAGACACAAAGTCAGGAGCTTGTCACTCCAGTCCAATATGTCTTTATTCTTCTCTGCACCATTTACACTTCGCCATTTTAAGCTAGCTGGAGCAGAATGTGGAATTTGTTGCACGGCGAGTTAGTGATGTTGCTTGGTTATCATGAATAACCCCGGTCCTCTTCTGGGCCCCTCAATTCTCCCCTAAAACTGGGACAAGTGCCCACTGCACCTAAACCTGCTGTGATGACCAGGGACAGCTTCTGTTTTGTCAGACTATGTGAGGCCCTATGGCCTATGTGACCCTCCTGCTGGGCTGGGAGGTGCAAAGCTGTGGTTCAGGAGGTTTTGGATTTCCTCTGCAGTGTAGACCTGGGGCCTTAGCCATGCCAAGCAAGTCACTGCCACTGAGCACCCAGCACCCAGGAGATTCAGTAGGGCTGCCCTGCTGTACGTGACTTCACAGCGCTTCTACATTATGTCACACCATGTTACGACAGTGACAGATGCTGTCCTGGTTCAGATGTAATAGATGGGGCATACAGAAGCTGCGTCATCTCCCTCTCCTCACTGTAGGTAATCGTTTAGACATACATGTTTGTGCGTGTGTGCGTGTGTGTGTGTGAGAGTGTGTGTGTGTGTGTGTGTGTGTAAGAGAGAGGGAGGGAGCACAACACAAACCTTTCACCATGTGGATTCTGGGGATGGAGCTTGCATCATTGGGCTACAAACACCTTTACCCCTGTCCATCTCACAGGTTCCTGTAAATCACTCCAACTTACCTCCATGTTTGTAGAAAGAAAGGTGTCGCAGGGGTCCTTGCTGGCCTTACTTTCCTCCCTTCTGCGAAGAGCCTCCCATGGCTTGTGCTCCATGAAGCTGCTTACACATGGTCCCAGGGAACGAGTCCGGGCTCAGCTGTCTCTTCAGGCTTAAAGGCTCATTGTCTTGTTCTTGGTACCCCCTTTTAAAATATTAGGTTTTGTTTTGCTTTGTTTTGTTCTAAGTGTGTCAGACCTTTTGAGAAAACTGCCCCTGACCATTAGCAGTGATTGGGAATGCAGACAGGAGGCTGGGTCACGGGAACCAGGCCAGACTCTAGAACCATACTAGACTCTAGTTCCTTCCTGGAACTAACTTAATCAGAGTAGGTTGAAGAAATGGGTCTATAGCCACAGGAAAGAAAGTCTACAGGTGCTTTGGGTGGAATTTTAGGTAGCTGTCAGAGTAGAGGAAACAGTGTCAAAGGTCACCTCTATAGTCACACCACCCCGAGTGTGCCCAGTGTCAGCAAAGACTCTGTAGGACTGGATCTTCGAAGGGGCCTGATGACTGGGATGCAGAGATCCAGATGTTGTTACAGAGCAAGCTGGCGTAGAACGGAGGGAACCGTGGGACAGGAGCTCTGTGCTGGGGCCTGTGAGTAGGAAGGGAAACACGGATAAAAGCAGAGTCGGAAGAGTGGGGAGCAGCTGCAGCCACAGCTGGGAGTCGTTGCCTTAGGCCTGTTAAAGAAGTTGGACAGGGCTGGTGAGGTGGCTCACGCCTGCAGGCCCAGCACTGTGGAATTGGACTGTAAAGCCACCCTAAACCAAATAGCAAGTTTTGAAACCAGTGTGGCTACACGAGACCCTTCTGAAAATTCTCAGTTCAGTTGGGACACTGCGTGGCTAGCACACCCAATGAATGGGTTCTGTCTCCAGCACGGCGTAGGCGGGGTGTGATGGTGCACAGCTCTAATCCCAGCACTCAAGAGGTAGAGGCGGCAGGGGCAGAGGTTCAGAAACACCCTGACTGCACAGCAAGCTTAAGGAAGGCCAGCCTGCGTTGCCTGAGACGCTGGCCCGCCTCCTCAGATGGACAGTATTTTCTCTGGATGTCCAGGCAGGGTGCTGACGAGAACAGAGGACATGTGCAGTTCTTGGCAAAGGATAAAATGGACTGGAAAGAGCCTAGATTGGCCAGCAGCACGGGGCTCACAGGCTGAGTTTGTGCATCTGGTCTGAGCTGTGTGACTGAGAGAAACTTAGGTACCTCTGCATCTTCTCTGTGACAGGGTGCTCCTGATAGGTAGATGTTACATGCCGTACAAACTCTTATGTGCCTGGCACATTATAGATGCTGTACAATCATTATTATGACATTTCTGCTTGCCTCCCTTCTTGGTGTGTGTGTGCGCACGCTCGAGGTGCACCAAGGAGGTGCGCGAGCAAGCGAGCGAGTGAACACATTCGCATATGCCTCTGTGTATTCCTTTAGGTCCTACCTAGGTAACCTACAAACAACAATTTCATTTGTGTGTGAGCTTTGCACTTTAAATTTTCTTTTACATTTTCTTACTGAAGATGTGCATGAAATCTGTAAATGCAGGACACTTGTAAGTAGTTTGGAATACTGGTAGAGAAGTGGAGAAAAGGCGGCTTTGTCTCTAGCTTACACAATCTCTTATTTTTATACTCTGCTTTCAGTCAGCCATGTAGAAAATGTTTCCATTAGTCGCCAAAAGGGCAGGAAGATTAATGTGTTTATGTAACCATGAACAAAATATTATACTTTAAATATTTTAGTCTTGAATTGATTTATTCACAGATGTATTTAGCAAAATTTGTTATTGTTAAGGCGGTAGAACATCTAGTCAGTGCCAGGAAGAAAAAAGATGGGACTTGGGGCTCACTCAGTGCCCAGGATTGCTGCTGGTTATGGCATCAGAAGACATGCTTGAAGATCAGTAGGGTTCCAGTTAGGACCTCAAAGAAGTTTCCTGCCTTCTTGGAACTTGAACACGTTCATTGATGTGGTGGCCATCAGGGGCTGGGGAGAGCTCAGTGGGTAAGGTGCCTGCTATGCCAGCAGGGACACCTGAGCTCACATCCCAGCCCCACGTGAAAAGGCGGGCACAGCAGCTCGGATCTGAAGCCCTGACCTTATGCCAGAGAGGACAGCACTGGGGATCCAGCCGGTCTAGCCGAGACCTTGAGTTCCAGGCCTTGTGAGGCCCAGCCTAAGGTAATAAGGTGGGGCCAGCTGAGGAGGGCAGCTTCACACTTGCTTGCATGGGCCAGTGCACGTTCACAGCAACCCCTCCCCTCCACAGATGCACATATGTGTAGCAAACACATATATAACACACACACACACACACACATACACACTAACAGAATCTTGCTGAAGGAGGGAGAGTTTGCCTGTCAAAGTTCATGGTAACCGGAGCTCAACAAGCTTTGGAGCTGTACACCACAGTGACCAGGAAGCAGGCAGAGGTGATGCCAGCACTCCTGTGGTTTTCTCCTCCCTCCTCTTGTTCTTTCCAGGCCTCCAGCTTTCTGGGTGGAGCCTCTCATTTGCAGCAGTTAATCCTCCATAGGAGCACTCTTACAGACACACCTAGAGAGCCTCACTAAGTTCTGAGGTGATTCTAAGCCCAGCCAAGTTGACAGTGAAGATTAGCCAGCAGAGGATGGAATTACAGTTTTTAAAGATTATTTCTTCTTAACTCTGCGTGTGTGTTTGTGTATGTCTCTGTGTGTGCACATGAGTGAGGTGCCCAAGGAAGCCGGGGAGATGAGATCCCCTGGAGCTGGCATTGTAGTCAGGTGTGAGCCACGTGTGGGTGCTGGGAACCAAACTCCAGTCCTCTGGGAGAGCAGCGGGTGCTCCTGACTTTGAGGAACAGTCTCTTGTGCCACAGGCTGGCCCAAACTCTTGGCACTCTTTCCGTTTCAGCCTCCAAGTGCTGGGACCACATCACACCTGCCTGATTCTTCTTTTTCTTTCAAACTGTGGATGGGAAGAAAAGTGTGCAAAGCATTCCCACCCCTCCTGCACTCACTCTCTTCACCCAGCCTGCTCTCTGTGCCCGTCACACGGCCGAACCCGGACTTGCGAAAGACATCCTTCAGGCCTTTTTTCTTAATTGCCATCACTTGTGATCCTTCGGCCTCCTGACTTCTCCACGATTGCACACCCAGATCTTTGTGGAGTTAGTAGTGGCAGGTTGTCCAGGAGAGGGCAGTGTGGTGTGTTTAAGCTGAAGGTCTCTGGCTTCTTTCCCTGGCTTTGCTACATTTATGTTGGGTTTAACAGCATGTGCATGTAATGTTGCTTGGGGTTTGGTGTGCAGTCTACAACATTGGCTTCTTGGGAGGTTGAGTCAGGCAAGTTCAAGTCCTTCTCAGGCACCAAAATCCTGTTTCAAAATTAGAGTGTGCCAGTAAGACCGAGAAAGCCTGGCAACTTGAGTTAGGTCCCTGAACCATTGTGAAGGTGGGGGAAGGGCACTCACCTCTCAGAGTTGGCCCTGACCTCCACATGTGTGCCCACTCTCGTCACATATGCACAAATATGTGCACACTAATGACAAAGTCATTTAAACTGAAAGATAGCTGGGGCGGGCTGGGGCCATAGCTCAGTTGTAGAGCACTTGGCCAGTGACTCCCAAAGCTCTGCACTCAACACTCAGCACTGTAAAATGGGTGTAATTTTACACCACACAGTTACCGATATCTTGTCATCATTTCCCCAGTAGACAGCAAGCAGGCAGATTTTTTTTTTTTAAAATATCCAGCTGTAGATGGTTATATGATGACTCTCTAGCAGGAAGGCTTGTCTTAAATAAACAACTGAAAAGAATGGCTGATTTTTATAATCTGCACCTGCACAGGCGTGAGACCATTCCGCAGGAAGAGCCTCTGTCTCCAGAAGTGGAAGACTTTCTCAAGTCTTCGGGAATGGAGTGTCTTTGCTCCCCGGCTTTCTGGCTGGGACCTGCACCAGGGCCGGCACACCACGAGGACCGTGGTTATGAGTGGGTGTTGCTTCCCGAGCACGGATTAAGAACTGCTGCTGTTGCCGTGTTTCTGTCATGGCAGCGCCTGCGGTGACCTGCACACTCAGCTTCCCCCAAACCCTGAAAGCCTGGCTGGGTGCCCTAGGCTGTCTGCAGAGGTGAGCGGCAGTGCTGGCTGCACTGGCAGCTGCTGGAGCTACAGCAGGGCTTTCCCTTCTCCCTCTTGAGACAGAGTCTCACTCAAGTCCAGACTGACCTTGAACTAACAGGCCTCTGAAGCCTCTGAAGTGCGGGGGTTATGGGTGTGCAACCACACCCAGCCTGCAGTGGGCTTGAACCCTCCTCATCACCCCTCACCTCTGTGTGCCTGGGAAGCCAGTGTCTCCCACTGTCTCAACAGAATTACAGGTCTGTTTCGATGTGCTGACTCTGGGCGAGGCTCGTCTTCTGGGAGGCCGAGCCACACTCAGCAGCTGCGCAGATCGTTGTATTGACTGATCTCCGTGCTCTCCAAACCGTTCACTGCCCATTATCGGCACCATCTGTTTGCCTGGACAGCTTAATGAACCGAGGCTCATAAACGGGGCTGACATCTAAATTAGATCCAAATTGCAGTAATGGCCTCCTTTTCCAGAGATGAATGAGCAATTACTTTCAAAGCTCTAGGAGAAAAGTGGATTATGCAAACAGGTACTTCACCCGAATTGGTGGCCCTGAGTGACTCTCCCTGTGCCCTGGAGAGGAGCCAGGGGAGACAGAACAGAGAGGCTTGCTGCCTGAGGGTTGCACTCTGGGTCATCCTACCCTGTATCACGGTGATCAGGAGAGTTTTAGGGACTTCAGGTATCAAAACAGCAGCAAATTAGGATGAATAGTAACCGTAGTGTGCTGCATTGCCAGGTCCCAAGGTAGGGAAGCTGGGCTCATGAGCTCCGCACGCAGCTTGTGCTTGTCTAGAAGCTGGGCTGGTACTTAGGGACAGCCCACCGGAGCTAGGACATCCTGGCCCAACTGAGCTCTTCCATCTAGAGGCCTTTCCCTAGCATTGTGTTATCTCAGGTCACCTTGAGCCTTCCGTTTATATCCCGTGTGACCTCAGTTTCCCAGGGCCCCACCACCTTGGAGGGGGGCAGAGAGGCCCAGCTGACAGAAGCAAGAAACTGTTGAGCTGTGCTCTACACAGCGTGGAGACTGGAACAGAGGCCAGCTACCTGTAGGTGCTGTGGAATCTATCATTTAGTTAAGACAAGATACTTGTCCTGGAAACTCTCAGGGCAGGATCCGAGCAGTGGGATTTGGGGCTTCCCACCTTTGTCTCCCCTCCCCAGGCCTGGGAAGGGAACCCCCAGAGTTGTGAGGTTGAAAGCAGCTCCAGGACTCCTGATCTCGCCCACCAGTCACCACTGGCTGCTGGCCTGTGTGAGTACTCTCCTCCACAAAGAGGCCCCAGAACTCTAATCAGGGCCCAGCGTAGGAGGACATGACCAGCTGCGTGCCAGCCTTGGACAGTGAGGGAAAGGGGAATTGCCCATCCTCCACCACACACCCACACCTCCATAAAAGAAAATGCTTGCTGGAAAGAGTGTGTACCGAGTCACCAGGGACACGAACAAACTCCAGTCATAAACTCTACCCCGTGAGGTAGGTCAGAGGGTGCTGCCATTACACCTGGCTCTCAGATAGGAAAGCCAGGCCAAGCAGGCCCTAAGGACCTCTTCTGGAGGAAGCAAACAGCACTGGCACTTCCTCCTCTCTATCCCCCTCGCTCTCCTTTTCTTTTTGAGGCAAGCCCATGTTGTTATGTTGGTTGGTCCATGTTGCCCATGTTGGCCTCAAACTGAAGATTCTCCTGCCTCGCCCTCCCGAATCCTGGGATTACAGGGGTTTGCCATCACTCCTGGCAAAAGAATTGTTCCCGAGACTTCTGTCCCCATGAGTCTCGTAAACTGTTTATGCAGACAGTGTTGGAGGCAGGAGTTGCAGAGAGGTGGACACCTCCCACTCGCCAACTTGATGCCTGATCTAGTTCAGAGACTGAGTACGCTTGGGCTCCGGGGTGGGGGTGGGGTCCTGGAGGTTCTTTCTCGGGCATACAGTGTGTTGAAATGCCAGCTGTTCTCGGTCACGCTGCCGAGGAATTTTATCTGGAACGATTCCTGCACGCTAGGTGGGACACATGCAGTAATGAGCATAGGATGAGTGGCTGACACAAGTGGGCCCTTAGCATGACCATCGTGGTTACGTGGTTATGCTGAGGGTAGGGTGCTCCTGGGAGCGGAGAGTGGCGCACCACCCGACACCAGGAGTCAGAACCTTAGAGATTGCCACAGGGTCTCTGGGGCGGGAGGGTCTTGGGTGGGGTAGAAGAAGGGGTGGAGAGGAGGGGAGACAGAAGGAGGGTCAGTGAGAGCACCACAGAGGTCTGCAGTAGGGTGCACATTTGTCCATGTGTCATATCCAGGCAGTGGCAGAGCTGGACTTTGGCAGTCAGAGCCCAGGAAAATTGACACATGGGTGCGTCAGCTTTCCAAGCAGTTAGCTCCCTGGGTGCGGATGATTACTCATGCAGCTCTCTGGACTCGAAGCAATCGCCCCTGTTAAGCTTAGGACTAAGCTAATTACCTGTGAGCTCTTAGTCTCCTCATGAGGAAGTTGGGAGAGGTTGGCCATTATGGGGGCCAGTATGAGCCATGGGCACCTATGCCCAACTTGGAGGCCAAGTGAGAGCTTGCGCTTCTGTGCCTCATTCTCTCCCATCCCCCGCCACAGCCCCCACTGCACCAGCCAGCCCTCTCCCATTCATTCGTTCTTTTCCTGTTGCTGTGACACAACACACGACAAGAAGCAGCTCATAGAGTGGAGCAGAGCCAGTCCTCATGTCAGGGCAGGCCCGGCGGCAGGAGAGTGAGGCAGGAAGCAGAGGACAGTGAACACTGCTGCTCAGCTTCTGTTTTTAACAGTCCAGGAAACTTCCTGAAGACAGGCCCGGAGCTTTGCTCTCCTGGGTGAGTCCTGTCAAGTTGTCAGTGAGTACCAGCCCATCACAGGGCTCTAGGGCTGGGGTGACGTAGTTTTACATGAGGGAGGGGCGTGCTTTTACCTCAGTGTGAGTTTTACATGACAGGGGCGTGCTTTTACCTCAGCGCGAGGATTCAGAGCTGCGGCCAGCAGCGTGGCCTCTTGACCATGCCTTTTGCATCTGCCGCACAGCTTTGTTCTCTTTATTTCCTCATCTTGTCACTAGAGAGGGAGAAGGGACACAGCCTAGAACACGGGGAAACTAAAGATGTTCCCCTCCATGGCAGGGTGCCCTGGGCACTCCAGGAGAGGCGGAAGTTTAGGGCAGGGTTTGCCCTCAATGGCTGTGTTGTTGGGGGAAAGCCAGCCTCCACAGTCCGGCCTCAGGCCTCAGTTCTGGGCCAGGGCTGTAGTCCAGTGGCAGAGAGCTCGCTTAGCACATGCAAGGCCTAGAGTTCATTCCCCAGCACTACAAATCAAAGCAAAGTAAGACTGATGTTTTAAACTCCCAGACTCTTAAAGGACACTAACATTCTGCTAAACAAATACCAGAAGTTGCTTTTAAATTGGGTTTTCAAATATGTAAAACTTACTGATTTACTTCAGGGTCCACATTTCTCCCCCACGAATACAATGAAGGCTTATTGTTGGCCTCCTGCTTGGATTGGGAAGTGTCCGGGCAACCCACAGCTCTGAAGCCTGGGAACCACCGAGCTCCGAGGTGGGACAGTGTTCCAAGAGAAGGGAAACCTGAGGCATGCAGCCTTTCATCCATGCAGCAGGCAGCGCTGCCACAGTCGAGCCACAGCCGCTGTTGACAGGACAGATCCGCCATGCTGCAGCGGAGCCTTGATCTGTCACGGCAGCTTGCTGCCTCAGCAGTGGCCTGCAGCCGCAGCCCTGCCTCTGCAGGAAAAGTGCCCCAAGCTGCCGCAGGCCTCCACAGCGCCCCCTCAGCCTGCAGCCCACCACCCCCAGCTGCAGACGCACCCCTTCAAGAGCTATGTCTAGCCCGTGAGCAGCAGGCCAGCCACTAAAGATTAAAGTAGCTGGCCGCCAGACTCTCCTTCCTACCCTGGGTGGAGACCACGGATGCCTCAGCGGGGGCTGTGCATGGTGGCTCTGCCTGCCTCAGCCTCCTGTCTACTGCTGCAGGAACCAATACCTTTCCTGCCTCAGAAGGCCCACTCTGGGCGCCATGGGAGCTGTCCATGGTGACCTTCGTGCCTCAGCCTAAGGGAACTGACACCTTTCCTGCCTCAGAGCCATGGGAGCTGTCCATGGTGACACAACCTTTCCTGCTTCAATCTGCTGCCTTCGCAGTGGACTGTGTACATTTTGGACTCTTTGTGGACTAAAGTGGATAAATCACCCCTCAGGGTAGAAAAGCGGCCAGACCCGCCTGAGGAGGTTCTAGCAGTCCATCCCCCTTCCCAAACCTTTGTCATTGTCATCCCTAGCCCCTCAATGGGATCATCCCACATTATGCAAATTTCAGGTGAAAAGTCTGGACAAAATCCACCAATCCCTGAGCAAGAAAACCAACCAATCCCTGAAGAGGAAAGCTCATCCCTGAGCTCCCCCAAGCTCAGGACTTGAAATCCCACCAATCCACACTCTGGAAATCCTTGCCCCAGAAAGCTCCACCCCCTAAGAATTCCTATATAAACGCTGTGTCTGCCCAGTTCCCACTGCCTGCTCCAGGGAACAGAGGCAGCCAAACCTGGATTCTTCCCTCCTCTCCTGGATTAGTCCCTCCAATGAGTCTCTTGAGAGATTTACCGCCTGCTGTGACTCTCCCATTGGAAGAAGAGAAGAAAGAAGACATGAAGAAGGAGCAGAGCTCAGGCTCCTCAGCTCATCAGGTTTGGGGTAACCTCCCGGGAGCTGCAGTGTCTCTGCTGAGGAGGCCTCCTCTCAGAGCTGTGAGGTTCTGGGCTCCCATGCCTCAGGATACCCTCAGGACTCTGTCCCACCTCAGAGCTGGGATGATTCCCAGTCCTCGTAGCATGTGACATGGACTTGTGGTCCCAGGGCTGTGGGTTTACCGGACGCCCTTCTGCCATCCAGAAGGCAGGCCAACCAGCAACCACACAAGAAATAACAGTGTCCCAAGGGAAGGGCATCCTGAGACACGGGAGCCCAGGAACCACAGCTCTGAGAGGGCCCTCCTCAGCAGAGGCACTGCAGCTCCCGGGAGGGTTCCCCCAACCCTGATGAGCTGAGGAGCCTCTGCCCCACTCCTTCTTGCTTCTCTTCTGGGCTTCTTGGCTTCTTCCTATGAGAGAGTCTCACCAGGCAGCAAATCTCATAAAGGAGGCTTATTGGAGGGATGAATCCAGGAGAGGAGGGAAGAATCCAGGAGTGGCTGCCTCTGCTCCCTGTAGAAGGCAGCAGGGAACTGGGCAGACACAGCCTTTATATAGGATTTTTTTTTAGGGGGCGGAGCTTTTTAGGGCAGAGATTTCTAGAGTGAGAACTGGTGGGATTTCAAGTCCTAAGCTTCGGCAAATTTAGGAATTGGTATTATTTTTTTTTTGTTTATTTGTTTTTTTTTGTTTGTTTCAGACTTTTCACCTAAAATTAGCATGATCTGGGGGGTCTCACTGAGGGGCTGGAGATTGCCATAGTGACAGTTAGGTGTGTGTGGGGAGGAGCCTTTTAACTCATGCCTCAAGGGGTTTACGTAGACTTGAACCCTCAGCTAAACGAAACAACTTTACTAAACTATGAATTTATACTAAGGGGTCAGATTCCTAGTCTTGGTCCCTGGCGGACAGTGCCAGACTACACAAAGCTCCCTGCTTAGGGGTAGGGTGGTCAGCGGAGGATGGCTAGTTTAGACATTGTTGCCTCAGAGGTGGCAACTGCGCTCTGAGGCTAATTCCGGTTGGTTACCCTCCCTCCCCCTGAGTTCCCTGTCAGCAGCAGCTGTAACTGAGGCCTCGGTGCTGCTGCTTTCTCTGTGGCTTCAGCCTCTCAGTTTTTCTGGGTGTCTGATCCCAGGCCCCAGGGCTGTGGAGATTTAGCCTCAGGCACTCTGGGGTCCTGAGGTATTGCTGTCCAGAGGTGTAGAGGGACCGGCAGGACATCCCGAAGATCTGCGCATCCCTTTCAGGGACAACAGGGGTGGTACCCAGGGGAACTGAAGAGCTGAAGAGGGGTCACCCAGGGAAAGATGTAGGGGAGCCCAGAGGCAAAACTTGAAGTGGCCCTGCCTGGCTGCTGAAGCTCCCCAGGCAGGGGCCGGGACACTTTCCTGCAAAGTACACAAAGTTTACAGTGTTAAACAAAGGAAGGAAGTCTAGTAGCCAACATGTGTTTCTGGCCAGGTGTCTCACGGGCTCTAATGTCTGACCATGTGACAGTTACAGAAGGGGCATTGCGTCTGTATCAAAGGACATGTGACCCTTTAGGAAGGAATCGAGGGTGCAGATTTCCAGCCCATGACTGTCAGTAATACCTGCCCGCCTTCTGCACTGCAGCCCTTAAAAGTGGCAAATTTTATTTAATATTTTCTCTGGCTGAGCGGTGGTGGCACACCTTTAATCCCAGCACATAGGAGGCAGACGCAGGCAGATCTCTGGAGGCCAGCTCTGGTTTACAGAGGTAGTTCCAGAACAGCCAAGGCCACACAAAGAAACCCTGTCTCAAAAACAAAACAAACAAAAATTCTCTGCATTCGCGGAGATTTAGTGTAGAAGATGTGGCCCAGCAGCGCCCTCGGAGGTGCAGAGTTGCAACGCAGGGCGAGACAGCCTCCCGGCTGGGGAGCTGCTGAAAGGTCTGGCTTTGTGTCCTCTCCTTTGGCTGTTAGTGTTGCCACACCTGAGCTCCAGGTGAGCTTTCTTCCAGGAAGGCTTTCTCACTTTCCCCAGAAACAACCCAATGATTGCTTTTATCTCTCTCCATTCTGGAGAACACCTTTCAGCACAGCATCCCAAACGGACCCTCCGGGTGTTGCTTGTGCTGTCTTGACTTTCTTACACTTCCCTTTGACTCTTCAAAGCCAGTGTGCCCTGTTTCCCTCGGGATGGAGAGACGCTCTGTGGATGCTCCTCCTGGGAGCAAGGGAGCTCCAGCCTCTCCAAAGTCAGTCAGTTCTGAATGTTTCCTATCCTGTTTAACTTGGGGTTAATGTACCAAAGTGACTCTAAAACTGCAATTTTCTGAAATGATCCTGAGACTATGGACTGTAATTTCTGGAAGTGTTTTAGCTACGAAAAAAGAAATTCATCATCTGATGCCTAAGAAAAGAAATTCATTAGCATTGTTTTTTTGCATATTTGATGTTTCATATATTTGTCATGGGGCATGTTTGGTCCAGTAGATTGACAGCTTTTAACTATGATTTGACATGTCTAAACAATTAAGGCTTACATTTTAAAAATTGAAAACAAATTTTTTAAAAAAAGTTTGTTTTCACTTTATATCCGACCACAGCCCCCTCCCTCCACTCCTCCTGATCCCACCCTCATCCCCGTATTCCCTTCCCTAATCTCAGAGAAGGGGACTCCCCCCCCCCGTTGTAAGGGTTTATTAATATTTACTATTGGTTTATCTTCTGGTAATGCTGCTGTTAATCCTCAGCAGCTGTATAACCAAATCACCACACAGAGACTGGGTTTTTAGTTAACCTAGAACACAATGCTGGGCAATATTTACTCCCTCCTAAACCTCCAAGCCCTCAGTTTCCCAACACTTAGATTTCCCACATTATACTTACTTTTTGTGAAATCTTAGGTCTGGTTCATGCTCCACCTCCTCCAAGATCTCTCCTCCAGCTCTGCTCCTTCCTTCTCCTCTCGCCCCTTCTCCTCCCACTCATCTCCTCTCCCACCTTCTGGCTCCTCCCCTCTTTCCTGTCTCTGGCTCCTCCCTGCTCAACATTGTGTCTAGTTGCTTTATTTTGTGTTTACAAAAGAGTTGAGACAGGTTGCTTAGAATGAGTATCACAATGCAATATCTGGATTGAAACCAGAGAGTTGGGGGTGGGGCGGGGGAGAAATCAGTATTTGAATGAACAAGGATAAGGTATATACATTAAAAAAAAAAAACATTATACCAACACCCCCCTCCCCCAATATCAACCCACTCCAGCGCATGAAGACACATCAGGACAGATGGCATCCTCTTCCATGGAGGCCAAGCAAGGCAGCCCCACTAGGGAGAAATGATCCAAAAGCAGGCAACAGAGTCCATGTCAGAAACCCGCTCCACTTGCTAGGGGACCCACATGAAGATGAGGCTGCCCAACAGTTACATATGTGTAGTGGGCCTAGGTCCACACCATGGACCCACACCATGGCTCTTTGATTGGTGCTTCAGTCTCTGCCCTCCCCCGTGGGCCCAGGTTAGTTGATTGTTGGTCTCCTTGTGGGGTTCTTGTCCTCTCTGGTCCTTTTATCCTTCCTCCACATTTCCGAAAGACTCCCAGAGCTCAGACCCATGTTTGGCCTTGAGTCTCAGTGTCTGTTTCAGTCTGTGTTGGGTGGAGTCTCTCAGAGGACAGCCATGCTAGGCTCCTGGCTGCAAGCATAGCCAAGTGTCCTTAATAGTGTCAGGGGCTGCCTCTACCATGGGGTGGGTCTCAGGTTAGGCCAGGCATTGGTTGGACATTCCCTCAATCTCTGCTCCCCTTTTATCCCTGCAGGTCTTGTAGGCAGGGTAAATTTTGGGTTGAAGGTTTTGTGGGTTGAAGGTTTGTTGGTGTTCTTCTCCCTCCACTATAAGTCCTGCCTGGCTAGGAAGTGGCCACTTCAGTCTTCATGTCCCCCACTGCTAGGAGTCTCAGCTAGAGTCACGCCACATCCTCCCCACGTCTGATCCCCACCCTCATTTCCCTCCCCACACTGTCTCCTGCCCAGTTCCCTCTCTTCATCCACTCCTGTTGTCTATTCTATTTCCCCTTCTGAGTGAGAGTCAATCACTCTCCTTTGGGCACTCTTTGTTACTTAGCTTCTTTGGGTCTGTGAAAAATAGATTTTTTTCAAATAATATATTCTGATTGTGGTTCCCCTCTCTCAGCTTCTCCCAGATCCTGCCCACTTCCTGATCCACCCAAATACCCTGTCTTTCTCTCATTAGAATACAAACAGACATTAATAATAATGAATAAACATAAACAAACCAGATTAGGACAAAACAAACACATAGAAGAAAAAGAGCCAAAGCAAAAGTACAAGATAATGTAGAGGCACACACAGAAGTCTCATAAAAGCAAAGCCGGAAACCATAATAGTTGCACAAAGGACTATAAAAAGCTAGACACCAAGAAAACAAGTAAGGAAATGAAAAGATTGGGTATGTGTCTCAGATAAGGAAACACAAATGGGCGAGAAACACCTACAGAAATGGTCAACATCCTCAGTCATCAAGGAGATGAAAGTAAAGACTAACAGCTGAGCTGTTGCTTGTGACTGGTATAAAATGAAATCTCAGAGTATTTTATGTAGTTTAGATATTAGCTCTCTGAAGGGTATGCAGTTGCTAAAGTTGTTTCCTGTTCTGCAGCCTGTCACTTTGTCTGAATGATGATGTCCTTTGTTACACAGAAGTTTTTCCATATCATGTGGTCCCGTTTATTAACTATTGTTCTTGGTGTCCTTGTTGTTGGTCTGCTGACGCAAGCATGGTCCCAAGATCACAGGGAACACGCTGTGACTGCAGCACAGATAGTGGATACAGGGGACCTGTGGGCGGCGAGGCCCTGGTGCTGGGAAGTGGAGACAGGAGGATCCCTGGGGCTTGCTGGCCAGCCAGTCCAGCTGGATGGACTCCGGGTTCAGTGAGAGAACCGGGAAGTAAGATCGAGAGCGTTGAGAAACACAGCTGGTGTCTGCCTCAGGCCCCCACGCGCACACAGACACACATTCTAAGCCAATACCCTGAGCGCAGACGTGGGGTCACTGCAGCCGTACCTGTTCCCCTGCAGCCACACCCTGCCTAAATCTCCTCTCTCTGCTTTTCTGGACTCTTCCAGCAGCACATTGGCGAAGGGTGGCTGAGCCTACCTCGGAGACCGCCAGATTTTGAAATCCTGGTGACGCTGGCACAGCTCACAGGGCTCTGAGCAGTTTAAACTTCAGACACCTCAGGCTGATAGGACAAGGCAAGCCTGGAAGCCCTTCAGAGAGCAGCGGAGGCTGGAGGTGCCTGGGATGGAGCAGGCGAGGCCAGAAGGTTCCTGGCGTGGTGTGCAGATCCAAAGGAGTCCCCTCAGCGTGGGGAGTGAGAGCCTGCCGCGTGGGCCTGATCGGCCAGCCGCTTGTTACCTCCCTCTCCCGTGCCGCCTTTGCACGTGACCTGGCAGCAGTGTGCAGCAGGCCTCAGTGTCCTCCCTAGAGTCCTCATGTGCTAACTCCGTAAACATCTCTCCCACTCCCAAACTACCTTGGATCCCAGCCTCCCTGCCACAGACTGGGTATTGGTCGGCTGTTTCGGGTGAAAGGTCTCGGGTTTGAGGTTCAGGCCGGACGCTGAGTCAGATTATCGCATCTGGGAAGAGACTTACTAGGCGAGTTATTAAACACCGTGGACAGACAGCAGATGGTGGAGGCGCCAATGAGGCCCGCGAGGCAGAGAGAGGGTTCCCACAGCCCAGAGGAAGGGGTTTCAGGTAGCCAGGCTGTGTCTGACTTCCCAGGAAGCATGGGGACGGGGACTTGCATTGCCAAGAGGGAACGCACAATTTGAAGGGTGCGGGGCGGCGAGGAGGAGGAGCGCTCGCTGTGGCGTGGGCGTGGGCGTGTGTCCGCCTGCACGTCCCAGATGCTGCTAACCTGAGCCTTTGGACTTCCTAGGGAGAACCAGGAATCCAGACACCGGGAGTGAAGGGGTTAGGGTGCTGTAGAGTCAGACATGCTCCACTAGGGGGCGCGTGTCACAGTGGCTGCGGCCGGAAGAACCCTCTGCTGTCAGCCTCTTCAGTGAGTTCTGTTCTCAGCGCAGGCCAGGTGCCTCACAACCCCGCATAGCTTCAGCTCCGGGCGTCAAAAGCTCTCTTCTGGCTTCTGTGGTACCCACACACACGTGCACAAACACATTTAAAGCAAAAAATCCCCCAAAAGGAAACAGGGGGCCTTGGTGTGAGTCTGTCTGGCTTTAAACAGGGAACTCTTCATCGTGAGGAGCATTTGGTTTCACCACCTTGCTCTGGCTCAGATCTCTGGAGCGGTGGCAGTTAGGAGACCTGCTGTGACTGGGGATTCCAGAAGAAGGCTTGTGCACGCGAGGACGCCGCTGAGGGCTTGTAAACTGGGAGTCTCATCCCGGAGACACAGTAACGCGTGGACACACAGGTGAGAGCAAGGAATAGCAAGGAGGAGGCGCCCCGCCCGCCAGGAGCAGCCGGAGTGTGGAGGCGCCCAGGAGGAAGGACCTCCACTGTCCAGGTCTAAGACGCACACCCTGCCCATCTGCTGTGTCAGGTGCCATTGTTTTGTGACACCAACTTTAACTTTTTAAAAAGTTCAGACACGTTGAGACAAGAGAGGAAGATGGAGAGTAGGTAGGAAAGGCCCGTGCAATCAGCGTCAACACACCCAAGAAAGCAGCCGGCAGAGGGGAAGCCTGGGGACTGTGCCCCCGTGCCCACACTTGGACACAGCGGGCAGTGCATGCCCGAGAAAACCCACACTGTGCAAACAAGCTGTAAGCCCCCATCCTTTCAAGTTAAAAATCAGAAGCATTTACTTTAATTTTTATTTATACGGGTGTTTTGCCTGCTGTGTGTGTGTGCACTGTGTGTGTGGAGGTCAGATTCCGGACTCCCCAGGCCTGGATGGTTGCAGGCCTCCAGTGGAGGAACCGAACCCGGGTCCTCGGCAGGGACAAGTGTTTCCGGCTGCCGAGCCATCCCCCAGGCCTGCCCCATTCGCACAGCTGTGCCCCAGAGCCTCTTGCCATCCTCCTGCTCTGTCCAGTGCCTCCCTTGGGCCTGGCCCTTTTTCACTGTGCACTGGCTCTGCTTCTGGAAGCATTCACGTCTCTGCTTAGTTCCTTCTCTAGAATGCCAGAACTTGGAATGGGTGTCGTGGGTGTTCTCTGGCCTCTTGGCCCTCTCGTATCCGCAGGAGCCTCTGCAGGCCAGCAGGTGGCTCGGTGAGCAAAGCAGCTGCTGCCCAGTGAGAGCTGAAGGCAGAGACCCTGAGTGCAGGGCATCCCGTCAGAGTCCAGCTGCTGCCCGGGCCACGGCACTGACAACCCTTCCTCTTAGATAACACACTCTGTGAACAGCTGCCAGGACCCGAGTTTACCTCAGTGGTCACTGGTGGCCACAGGACGGTCACTGGTGGGCGTGCGTCCTGCCTCCCACCCTGTCCCTGCCTTTCTGGACATCCGAGAGCTGGCACAGGCGTGTGCGGCCATACCTGCTCCATCCTCAGAAGAGGCAGGGAGAGAGCCTCCCTTCTGCCATGTGGGTCCCAGTTCCTCTCCCCAGAGCCACTGCCGGGCTGTGTGTCTGGGGCCAGGACTGTGCTCAGAGCCCCACCGCACTGCTCTCTGTCTTTGTGTTTATGGCATTAATGACTCTTCTTTCTCCACAGTTTTCCATTTCAGTGGCTCCTTGAACCCCATCAAAGACCTTCACTTAGCAGCCATGAAAATGCTGGGAGGGTATGGCAGCAAGGGTGGGTGTGAGTGAGAGACTGCCTCCAGTGAACAAGGTGGAGAATTACCGAGGAAGACTCTTCATACCAATCCCAGGCCTCCAAACGCACGTGCACACACATGCATGTGCGACCACACGCGCCCGCACACTGGAACCTGCACCTGCACACACCACATTCACAGACATGCAACAACGCCAGAGCTTCTGAGGGCCAGAGAACAAAGCCCAAAGGAGCTCTGTGTCCTTTGAGGTGTCCACAGTGGGTACAGTGAGGGTGGCCGTCCGGAAGGAGCGCAGCAGAAGGAAGGCCCCCTCCTCCACAGAAACAGCCTGGACTCATTTTGCCGAAAATCACTCTGGGTTAACAGCGAGCGTTAACAGTGAGTGCATGCAGGAGCCGTGCCCGTCCTTGGAAGTCTCCACAATCATGGCAGCAGAACTGCCACTCAAACAGCCTCTGACGTTCACCACGACGGATTCCTGGACTTCAGGTTTAAATACAAAAGCCTGTTTCCCGCAGAGGAGTTCTTTCTGCAGTGGATGCTGAGCAGCGCAGAAGCCGCGGCTGGTGACAGTGTAGAAACAGGTGTCTGTGGGATAAGTGGAGCGCGCTGTCCCGGGGCTCGGGGATCGTTGGGGAGAAGGGGCGGAGAGACGGGGTGGAAGCCGCGTCTGTGGAAACTGTGTCTGTGGAAACCGCGTCTGTGGAAGCCGCATCCACGGACATGACAGGATCGCCGCCGCGATGAGCTCATGGCAGCTGCTGTGCCCACACAGAACTGTGAAGGAAGGGTTAAACAAGCCAGCAGTCTGTCCTGGAGTTGAAGGCACTTCCGAGTGCCCAGCCCACAGCTGAGGTGCTGTGGGTAGCTGGCTGCCTGGTGCAGGCAGAGGCGGTCTTCTTAGGGGCGGGGCCTGATAGGCGACGGGGCAGGCAGAGCCCCACACTGTGCAAACGGAGCTGGTGGGTATTTATTTATTTAGGATGTTCAAGATGGGGTTTCTCTGTGTAGCCCTGGCTGTCCTGGACTCACTCTGTAGACCAGGCTGGCCTGGAACTCACAGTGATCGGCTGCCTATACCTCCCTGAGTGCTGGGATCACAGGCGTGTGCCACTGTGCCCAGCTCCATTATTAGTTTTTTAAAGGCACAAACTTTGCAGTGGATGGGAAGCAGGGATGGATCTGGAAGGAATTAGGGATGGGAGTGGGGGTGGATACGATCAAAACACCCTCAGCTCTCAGTGAATGCGTCCACTTCCTTGGTATTTATCCAAGCGCAGGAGCGGACACGGTTCAAGACTTTGCACGGGAGCACTTTTGGCTGTTTACACACCAAGCCTGGAGACAAATGTCCTTCTCTTGAAAACTGCTGCACAAACAGCTTTGGGGACAAAGTAACTTGGCAGGGTCATTGAAAGCTGTTGGTACATTTACCAAGTGAGGCTCACACAAACCAGCTTTGTCCCTGGGGACCCACCAGCTGGCACGCTTGTGTAAGAGCAGAGCAGGACCGGCCAGTGGTCTCCAGGCCTCCAAGCATATGTCTGGCCCTCTCTGCGCCTGTTCACCAGCACGGTCCCAGACACTTCCTGAGGCCACAGTAGAGCCAATGAGCTTCCACCCGGAGTAACCCCGGGAAACAAGACACACTTCCCCTCCCAGAAGCCACAGTCTGGGCAGCCACATTCTGTTGGCTATGAGAAAGTTCCAAATAAGCCACAGAGCAAGGGAGTGGGGATAGAAAAGTGATTCTGCGTGTCGGGTAGAAGACAGGAGCAGTGGAAATGGGCAAAGGAAGTCCTACGGACAGCCCACTTCCTGTTTGCGCAGTCTGTCCATCTGTCATAGGCTCTGACTCCAGCCCTCGAGGCCCAGCCTCACCGTCACCGACACGGCCATGGGGTCAGTCAGGCCCTGAGCAGGTTCAGCCATGAGGAAGCAGGGGTGGCAGCTCTGCCCCGGAGGCCGGCTCTCCTGACGCTCACTCTAACCTGTGGCCAGCTGCCCTGGAGGCTGCGGCCAGGGAGTTCCCATGACAGTGGACACTCAGGCGGTACCCTCCCCCCCCAGTGCACGAGTGAAGGTATGCATCCTCAGAGGAGCTCAGCTCTCGGTGCCATTTATGCTGTGCTTTTGACGTCCTCTTGGGGGCTTCTCTAGAGGATTATGGGAAGAAATACCCTGAAGGGAGACCTGGTCTGCTAAGAGTTGGAGAAAGGACGACATGTGATTGCACTTGACAGGATGAGCTTTGGTGTTAGGAGTCAGGGTTACAAGCCTGTACCCCAGCACTTGGCGGTGAAGACAGAACAGGCGCTGGGCTGCTCTTCTCCAGTATGCTACCCGTCCCACCAACACTAAAAACCATCTGTAAAACTCACAATACAGCCAGGCAATGGTGGCCCATAATCCCAGGACTCGAGAGGCAGAGGCAGGCGGATCTCTGTGAGTTCAAAGCCAGCCTGGTCTACAAATCGAGTCCAGGACAGCCAGGGCTACACAGAGAAACCCTGTCTCAAAAAAAAAAAAAAAAAAAAAAAAAAAAAAGCACAGTACAGAACCCGCTGAATAGCTCCCTGCCTTACTCCAGTGTTTCTGGACTGTTTGCTTTGCTAAGTAAATTTTTGCCTGAAACACCTTTGTCATTCTGGTTAATTCTTTCCTTTGAAGAGACCGAGATGTTCCCATAATTCACGGGCCAGAAATCTCGAAGACATGCAGTAATGCTGAGACTGGGGACAGGCAGCTCTCAGGGCCTGGGTGTGGGCCTCCAGTTGGCCTGAGACGGGGCGAGACAGCCGGGCCCTCGGGGGACTCATTTTCCAAGAAGATAAAGCATGAGGGAGCTGAAGGGCTCGCCACACACCAAAGGCTCTGGACCGCCTGTGGAAAGCTCCCAGCCCAGGCCTCACTTAACCAGCCCGCTGACTTCCTCTGTGGAGGGGTCAGAGAGTCAGGCTACAGACACAACCGCCCGCAGCCAGAACGGGAGGGCTGGCTGCAGCCCACTCAGGGAACGCGTGTGATGCCGCCTCGTCCCCGCACTCCCGTGGGCGGCACAGCTGGGGAAGAAGTGTTTCCCAAAGCCTGCCAGCCCCGAGCGCAGGCCGCTGCTCCCTGTGTTTGCAGGGCTGGCTGGGCCTCTTCTCCGCTTTCACAAGCGTCACCATCACCGGGCGGTGGCCTGGGTTTTGCAATGCTGCCAGGAGCATGACCAAAAATGAGGGCTGGGGTGATCGCTGGGCTGCTTCAGGGCCACGTGCCTGCTGGCAGCTGCGCCATCACCTCGGGAGGGCTGGGTGGGGCCTGAGAAGCCCCGAAGGGGGAGGTGGCTCCCCACAGTGACTGGCACTGGCGCCGAGATGTGCTGTGAGACATGTCCATCTTCCACCTGTGGTATGTAACACTGTGAACTTTCTCTGACTGGTGGGTTCCGTCTTGAAACAAACTCTCTAAGTAACCCCAGCTTACGGAAGAACAGTGGTAAAGCCACAGCATTGGTGTCATCCCCCAGCCAGACATGAAAATAAAAACACGCCTGTGCACGCCCCTCCCTAAGCCGTGAGGCAGGCGCCTGTTCCCCTCACAAACAAGGGGCAGTCTTCTGGGCTGGGCAAAGGACTTGCCTCGCAAGCTTGGACACCTGAGGAAGGGCTCCCGACGCATAGGGGCAAAGCCAAGTATAGTGGGGCATGTTTGGAATCTCGGCTTTCAAAACCAGCTCTCACTGTGTAGCCCAGGCTCCTTGGAGATCACTGGCCAAATCTGTGGGCTCAGGCTGCACATAGTGGCAGCACACACACACACACACACATGCACACACGCACACAGGAGTGGGCAGTCCCCCTCACACACACGGGGAAGGGGTGATCCCACCCTCTCCGTGACTAACTACACTCGGCACCTGTTGGTCACCCTAACAATGAAGAACTGGGGCAGAGAGATAAAGGATCTGTACTAGGACACGGTGGGAGCAGGCCACCCTAAAGCCTTTCGCGACCAAGCTAGTGTGCCTAGCTAGTAGGCCTTACCGTCCCCGAGAGCTGCCTGCAACAGTTCATACGACTGTGTTTGGGGGACCCTGAATCGTGTTCCCAGGCCCTGGTTGAGGAGGGAGCTGTGCTTTAGTGGACAGTGGTGGAAAGGTGAAGGCCTTACCCTGTTCTTAGCAGGTTAGCCTGCACCGGGTGTTTTTCCTTTCACCCTTCCAATCCCCTGAAACTAGATAGGAGAGAAAAATGTACGGAGGGGAAGGGGCAGCAGCAGCTGCTTCCTGCTTCCTGCTGATTAGGGCTGCTGGCTTCCTTCGGGCAAGTTTGATCTTCACTGTCAGGACATCTGATCTCTTCCTGTTCCTTGCAGACGACCACCTGACAAATAGCATCCAACAGCATCCAGCCACCAGCCAGCACACATCCATCGAGGCTCTAGCATTTATGTGCCCTCTGCAAAGTCCCTAGGATTCCAAATGTCACACAGTCCCAGACACTACCTGCAGCTGGCAAAGCCACGCCTTGCTTAGAGCACAAGGCAGATCATGGCCAGCTGCTGGGAAGCGGCCCCAGATCCCCACACCTGGGATTAAACAAAAACATGTTCTTAGAATATGTGTGTGTGTTTTAAAAGAAACCAAATCACACAATTCTCACTAAAAGTGTGTTCAATTCCCAGAGGCCCTGGGAGTGTTGAAAACAAGTCAGAGGAAAGAAACTGGCAGGTGAGAGCTGGTGGTGGCTGTACCCCTCCTGCTTCAGGCTCCCTCGCTGTCTGAGTCTGCAGGAGAGCAGACAGCTGGCCGAGGCCAGGTTCCCGGAGCCAGAACAAGGATGCGGCTGCTGAGTGCAGAGGCCACCGTCCACCTCTGTTTCATGGTGCCCGGAGGAGTCCTGGAGAGCAGACACCACATGACCCAGAACTGCCTCCCGGCGCAGACGCCCTGGCACACTTCGGAATGTTCAGCAGTTGTTTTTCGTTTGTGTTTACTGTGGAATATTTGTACTTTAATTCTTAACTATGTGTATATGCGGGTGTCTGTATTAATGAGTGCCCAAGGAACCCAGAGAGGTCATTGGCTGCTCTTCAGGTGGAGCTTGGGAGCCGCCTGATGTGGGTGCTGATACAGAGCTCAGGTCCTCTGGGAGAGCAGCAGGCCCTCGTAACTGCTGACTCATATTTCCAGCCCCCAGGAGGCAGGGTCTCATGTGGTCAGGGCTAGCCTCAAAATGCTGTGTAGCTGAGCAGGGCTCCAAGCCCCTAATCCTCCTTGCTGGGTTTACCGGTGTGCGTTCCTGCTGGGCTATGCAGGGGGCTCTTCAAGGGAGGAAGTGGGAAGTTCTGTCTTGGAGGAGTGAGCGGACTCCGATCTGGAAGGAGAGGGAAGAGCAGGAGCACAGGAACAGAAGTCACAAAGACACTGAGAAGGTGTGGTGTGTGGTGGGGACAGTGACCTTTGTCTGGGATCCCTGCTGACACTCTCCAGAGAAGCACAGCCTGTCTGGAAGGCGCTAGCACGGTGTCCACCTAAAGGCTTTATGTGAGTGTGTGCAGGAGGAACATCATCCACCTTGTTTTGAGACAGGGTCTCCCATTTGCCTGAGACTTCTCCGTTAGAGGCTCGGCGGCCGGCCAGCCCCGAGAGAGGCTGTCCTCAGGCTGGGGTCGCACAGCAGTGGGCAGCTGCTCCTTGCTCTCTGCCTCCTGTCACGTGAACAGGAACTCAGCACCTAGTTATCCTGTCAGAGCAGGGAGAGGAGAACCAGCAGGGAACTGTGTCAAAGGCCACAGATCAGACCCAGTTAAAGGCATCCATATCTAAAGACACTCTCCAGATGAGGCCAGGCAGAGCGTAGGAGGCCCTGCCGGGGAAAGGGGTCCTCCATTAGCCCTGAGCTCAGAAAGGCTTCCAGGCTGGGAGGGCTGCAGCCTCAAACATCCGGGTCCTTCCAACAGCAGGAGCCTTACCCACTGAACCACCTCCCTTGTCAAGGGAGATGTTTTGATGAACAAAGAAAAAAAAGAAAGAAAGAAAGAAAAAGAAAAAGAAAGAAAGAAAAGTGAACCAGGACAAGGGGCTGGGAACTGTGGGAACAGTTGCACGGGTTCCCATCGGTGGAGGCAGCCCCGCTCCTTCTGTAGTCCAGAGCTCCACAGGTGCCGGGGTGTGCTGAAGACACGCCAGTCAGAAGGCCAGAGCAGTTGCTCTGGAGCCAGCAGACAGCACCTCCCAGCTTGAGGAAGGCAGCGAGCTGACTCAGTCTTTCCTGCAGGGCAGCTTGGAGCCCAGAGCAACAAGACCCTGGGAGAAGGCCACACGATCCCTCCTTTGCTCAGGGAGGCCAGGCTGAACTCACCCCTGGAATACAGGGGAGTGGAGAGTGAGGCAGGCCCAAGCAGGGATCCTGTGTCAGCACATCTGCTGAGTGCCGGCAGGCTGTGGCAGCTCACAGATTGCCCCATGTGGGGACAGGGCCAGGCATGCTGTGCAGAGGTACAAGGACCTGACTATAAGCCACTTGTGGCCTAGTAGGGAGCCATATCTTCACGCAAATAACAGCTCATCCCTCCCAGACCTGAGAAGAGTCAGAACAGTGTTTCAGAAACAGCTGGAGAGTTGAGGGGCTGGGCAGGCTAGAGCTGGATGGTGAAGGCCACCCACAGACAAGGGTTTCTGTGTTTACACTGCCCTGCAGAACAGGGAAGCAGGGTTTCCCGAACGACCCTCGAACGGAGCCCCCTCCCAACCCCTCCTCTCTGACTCCATTTCTCCATCTCTGACTCCCTGGCTGCCTGCGGCTGCTGTAACCCAGCTGGGAACCAGCCCTGGGGTGGGGAACAGCTCCTCTCAGTGCTGCAGGAATTTGGGCAAATGCTGCCAGCTGTGCACTTGGGCTTCTTGGTCATGACTCCAGAGGCCTGGCACAAGGCTGATGGAAGCGAAAGGACTCAGAGTCTGAGCTTGGTGGCACTGGGAGCTAAATGTGGGCAAAGGAAGGTCCTGGGCCATGTTACTGATAGGGGGACATTTGCAGCTTTCTCTTGGGGTTGTTAGAATCTAAGAGCAACTCAGATAGAAGCCCAAGGACGGCTTTATTAATGTTTAAAAGAAGCTGCCCAGGGCAGGTGAGCTGTAATTCAGCAGCCGCCTGAAGGGGAAGAAGGGAAAAGGTCTCGTCTTTGTGTTAAGGCTCGCCATCTGCGTTAGGCCAGCGCAGGGGTCAGGCACGCGGCAGGGAGGGAACTCGGAGAAAGGGTGTGGACGACCCAGTGCTCCGCAAAAAGCGCACGTAGGCTCTGGCCAGCATCAGAAAGAAAGAGCTGGAACAAAGACGTCCTAAAGTTGGCACTTCATGAAGGTGGGCAGACCCAGGTGAGCCTCATACCTCATGAGGCTCAGCTAGTAGGGACAGCTAGGGAGGGAGGTCCTGGGGAGAAGAGGCCTAGCATGGCATTGAAAGACTCACTGCTGTTTGCACCTTTGTAGCATTGCTGAGGGTACATCTGCCTTCGGAGATGTAAGCTCTCCTTCCTGAGCCTTCCAGCCAGGTTGCTGACCAGCTGGAGTGGGAGGCACCAGCCAGGACAGAGGTTTCTCCATCTAGTCCCTCATGGGCCTCCACTGCCGCTCTGTCAGGGCCGGGCAGCTCTTGCTCCTCGTCTCTGGGGTCCTGACAGTTTCCTGCAATCCACCTGTTTCAGGGAAAGGCCGGCCTTGCTGGGGAGTCGTTTTGGTGAGTTCGGTGGAAGCCTGGCTGCCCTTGCAGAGCTGAGGACTTCCTCAGTTTTTCCCGCACTCCAGAGAGTGTGTCATTTGAGGTACTGCAGCTGGGGAGTGACACACAGCCAGATGACAGCCTCTGCCCCATCTCAGCTGGGCAGGATGCAGGTGTGTTGATTTAAGCAGGGGAGGGGACAGGTGGGCCAGCAAGGTAAAGTGGGTCAGTCACAGAAGCAAAGAAACAAGCCTGTCTATAAGGATCTGAAGAGAGAGAGAGAGGAGCTTTCTACGCATCTGTAGTAAATTTCCAGAGGACACAGGCAGAGAGACCACTGGCCACAGAAGCCAGCAGTTGGCCAACACCACAGCCATCCCTGGATGTCGGCAGTGTGTATGAACAGTCAGTGGAGCTAAAGTCGGCGAGGAGAAACAAGCTATCTGCCTGCTCTCTAAGCGGCAGGCCACAGGCACTTGCGAATTATAAAGAAAAAAAAATAGTGAAGTCATTGTGGGCACATACAGTTCTACACATGAGCTGGTTCTCTAAAACCACCAAGGCTGGACAAGACAAAGCAAGGCCACAGTGCTGTTCCGGGTGGAGGAACTAGCGAGACTCAAGAAGCGCCACGTGCTGTCCTCAGCCGTCAGCAGGACAGATGGTAAGACTGGAATCACTGAGTGCCTCAGCCCATCTCCTGCTGTTCTAACAAAATCCCAGCAGCTAACACTTGGTCAAGAAAGAGGTTGAGGACCAGTGAGATAGCTCAGTGGCTAAGGATGCTTACCTATGTGTGCGCACACACACATACACCATATACACATGTATGACACATTACATACATATATGCACATATATACATATATATTACTTTTAAAGAGAAGTTGGCTTAGCTTGTGTTCTGGAGGGTCAAGGGTGGGGACAGCCTCTGCCCCACTCTGGTGAGAAGCCTCAAGGCAGATGGCATTACAGTTCTGGAAACACATCACGTGGTCAGACACGAGTAAGAGCAGCAGCCGGAACTGAGCTCACTTACTAACAGCCCGCCAACCCCCGATCCTCGAGATCTCCGCCTCCCCGAGGCCGGTCCCTTGAGGCCCGCTCCTTCGCAGAGTGTAAGTGTTTGGAGCTGTTCAGACTGTGGCATCTGCGCGTGAGCTGGCAGTGCGGCTCACTGCTCACTTGCCATCGTTAGATCTCTCCGCTGTGGTTACCTGGGAAAAGCTAACTGACGAACTGCGGGAACACGGTTGCTAAAAATCGTTTTAAAATAAGGAAAGAGCCGGGTGGGCGAAGAGAGAGCCCAGGCCCTAGAAATTTAGCTCTTCTCCAGGAGGGAAGCAGGCTCTGGGCGCTCGTTGGACACTCCCTGGGTCTTATTCTGTTGCTTGAGCCCAACTCTGGACCCTGGGGGCCAGGGTGAGAAGGAGTGACATCAACAGCACAGCCTCCAGGACACGGGCAAGCGGCAAAGGCAGACTGATGCTTGAGGAAGTATGGCAGAGCTTCACACCCTTGCCTGTGTCCCAGTGGCCCCGGCCGCTCGCTCTGGCCGGGGCTCTTCATTGGCTTGTGCTCCATCCCCCGACATGCTGCCATTGGTCTCTGGGCCCTTTGGCAGACATCAGGTCGGCCTATCGGGAGCCTTCAGCGCAGTAGCAGGCCTTGCTCCTCCGGCATCACTCCTGCTCCTCGGAGAACTGCTGGCTAGCCTCAAGGAGGGTTTGGTCCTCTGAGAGAAGCCCGTCGGATCTTGCCTTCCGGTCTGGCGGTCTGAGGACACAGAGACGGGCAGTACCGAAGGTCATGCTTACTTCTCATGTCTGAAGGACCAACCCCACCCTCAGCACAGTGCTGGCACAGGCCCGTAACCCCAGAGAGGCAGATGGTGAATCAAAGGCAGCATGAGCTAGGTGGCATGTCTGAGGTCACCTGGACTACAGAAGGAGACCCCGTCGCCAAAACAATGTAAAAGATTGCGGTGGCGCTGCAGAAGCTGGCGCGTTAGAAGCAGGAGGCGGCTTTGGCTGTGTGAGGCGGTCTCAGAAGTCAGTCGACCGAGACATCACCTCCAGGTGAGTGTGGGCCCAGGCCAGCTCCGAGAAAGCAGCAGGGAAGTCACTGTGTGTCATAGCTCCTGGGTACAAAGCACTTAACAGACAGCGCTGCCAGCACCGAGCTCGCGGCCTGAAGGAGACCGTGCTGGGCCATCGTCCGGGACGGCAGGACAGAGGAGCCAGCCACACACTGCTCGGGGCACAGCAGCAGCACATTGCACGCTCACACTCATCTATTCACTCACTCGTCGGGTTCATTCATCACAGGCGAGTTCCCAGCTGGCTGACAGACTGCTAGCACAGCCACCATGAGTCGGAGGGAGAAGGGAGAGAAAGATGGTGGGAAGCCTGGGAGCTGACCTGGTGCACAGACCCAGCAAGCGGGGTCCCTCTAGGGGGCCTGGATGGACACAGCTGACCACTGCGTGGAGCTGGGGAGACCAGCAGGTGCACGTGGGGTTGAACCCAAGCTGCCACACTGAGTTGGTTGCTTGGCTCAGCTACTGGGGCAGTTGAGGACTGCGTCGCAGGGGCTTGGCTCACTGCAGCGGATGGGAGGACTCAGGAGGGAGCAGTATGCTTCCCGAATCCCGGGAAACCAGGATGTGTGTCCTGAGAGTCACGCTCACTCCGCACGCCCCTGAGGAAGAGGCAGCAGGCACTGGGCCCTGTCAGACCCCGGTGGATGTCGAAGGCAAGCAGGCCTGGCTCCGGTAGGTGGGGGTGGACTGTAGGCTGCAGAGGTCTCAGCCTGGGCCTGGGCGAGGGAGTGGGAGCAGTTCTCACCAGGGGAGAGCTCTCTCCCTCTTGCTTGTGGCCCTGCGTTGTGGAGTCTGAGGGTCAGTGCTCAGGGCTTCCCTCCCAAGGTGGAGATCTGCCCTCTGGGGTCCACTCTGTCTTCTTCCTGGAGTTAGAATCAGTCTGGGCCCTGAGTCTCCTGCTAAGCCAGGTTCAGCCACTAGTTCCCAGCATGCCGGTGAGACACAGATTTATTCAATGTGGCTGCACTGGAAGAGGGATAATAAAGGGGTCCCCCAGCTCATCTTTGGGGTCCTGCCATGAAGCTTAGGCTTAAACAGAAGGTGAGAGGCTTGCACAGCTCAGCAGTCCCAGGCAAGGAACCTGTGGCTCAGAGTGGATCAGAGGCCATTCTGGGATCCCCTAGTCTTTCTTTGGATGGTACATTGATCTGTTTTCTGTCTCTAGGGATGGTAGAGGTGATTCATCTTAAATTCAACAAAACAACAGGGTGTGTGTGTGTGTGTGTGTGTGTGTGTGTGTGTGTGAAAACAAACAACAAACCAAACAGGTTAAAAAGAAAAAAAAAAGTCAGGGAGGAGGCTGGAAAATCCTGAGTGTGCCTGCTTTTCCAGCGCCAAGGGCTGGTCTGTTTTCCCCTGGTAGCGTGAGCACCACAGACATCCCAATAAAGCCAGGAAACCCTCAGGAATACAGGCTCAGGGAGCATGGGTGCTTCCTAGACCAGCTGTGGAGGCAGGCAGGGTTCAGGGCAAGACAGACAGACAGACAGACATGCTGAACTGTCCTGATAGCCATATCTGCCCAGGAAGGATGTGGAGAGATTTGGCATCATTCTAACTTCTCTCTTGTTTATACAGCACATTTTGCGTTAATCATTTTACTTGTATTTATTTGTGTGTGCCTGTGCCTTTGGAGGCCAGAGCCCAACCTTGGTGTCAGCCTTTAGTGACCATCTGCCTGATCTTTTGTTTTTGAGGCAACGTCTTTCACTCGTCTAGAACCCACTGATTAGGGTAGACTGGCTGGCCAGTGAGTCCCAGGGTTGACCAGTCTCTGAGTCCTCACAACTGGAATTACAGGCATGCTATCAAGCTGAGCTTTTTACATGGGTTCTGGGCCCTGACTCTGGTCCTCTAGCTTGCAAGGTAAACAGTTTAGAGACTGAAGCACCCCTCCCTGTTAGTCATCAAGAAAGATAACATTTTGGGGCTGGAGAGATGATTCAGGGTCTAGAGGCATTTCCAGATGTCCCAGGTTTGGTTCCCAGAACCCAAGTGCTAGCTCACCACTGCCTGTAATCCCAGTCCCAGGGGTTCTGACACCCTGTTCTGGCCTCCGTGGGCACCAGGCACACCCATCCAGCCAGGCAAAATATTTACATAATAAAGTAAAATTAAAAAAAAAGAGGGAGAAAGAAAAACAACATGCTAAAGAGGACAGCGTGCTGGAGAAAGAAAAACATGCTAAAGAGGACAGCATGCTGGAGAAAGAAAAACATGCTAAAGAGGACAGCGTGCTGGACCCATGTCTGCAAAGCTCGTGCTCGGGAAGCGGGGGTAGGAGATCAATGAGCGTGAGGCCAGCTCACGCTGTGAGACTTCGTCTCAACAATCAACGTGAAGGGAACAGAGCAAGAGGAGGAAGGCCAGCGCTTCGGGCAGCCGAGCGGCACCTTCTGTTGTGCCCCATGGCCCTGCACATCCTGGGAAACCAGAGCAACGCCTGCTGCTCCCCTGAAAGGAACCTCAAAGGACAGACAGGACAGGGCGCGGAGGGCCCCAGGGAGCACCCAGCCCTGTGGAAATGTCAACAAGGGTTACCGGTACCAGACAGACTGTTAAGTCTGTAAGTGTGGACCAGGCAAAGGGAACACTGAGGTGGATTGTGGGGGCTAACGAGGCTATTAGAGGAGTCAACAACTCAGCAGACAGACAGACAACAGCATGGCTGTGAGGAGAGGAGATCAGAACCCTGTTCCTGAAGTGGGATCTCCTCTTAGACCTTCTGAGGATGGGGAGGTTGGCACGTGGCAGGGAAGGGGCCGGAGGCAGGGTGTGTGGTCCCCTTGGTGTGAACTCACTCCCGGGGTGAGAGGTCCTGGCACCTGCAAGTCCTTCAGCGAGGGACTCACAGACAGCGCCTCAGCTGGAGCCTGTGTTGTCTGGGAGAGGAGGAGGCTGCGGCCTGGACGCAGCGTGCTTGGGACTGTCACTTTCCGTCTTGGTTCAGTTCCTTGGAGGCACTTCTGCAGTCTCCTCAGATCCTTGTGCCTCTGGTGTGAATCAGAGGCCGCACCCAGACGGGGGCAAAGATGAAGGCTAACGCAGCTCAGTTCCTTTCCGGCCTCTGTCAGGGCCCAGGCCTGGCTGAGAGGGTGCCGGCAGGCTGAACCAGTCCTTTGCTGAGCACAGCCAGCTAGCTTGGACGGGGAGACTGACTGGTGGAGGGCATTCGCCTGTGGAGCCTGGCTTTTGTCTGCAGGCTGGCTGGGCCGGAGGCTCCCACAGCACTCCCCCAGTGGTCCTGCCCCCGCGTGGGTCATTCTGGGCCCCTCCCTAACGGTCAGAGGCAGTGGTTGCCCTTCCTGTGCCCCACGGGTGCTGGGCTTGTTCTGCCTGGATGCACCAGCCCTCACCCGGTGAGGCCAGCTAAGCAGGAGCAGGCTAACATCGGCTGCTCACTACCTCCAGGCCCGCCCCTGCTTTGTCCTCTCAGGGGCCAGCCTGGACTCCAGGGGTGGGTCTCAGCCCAGGTGGCTCCAGCTGAGTGACTTTGGCCAGTTCCTTGGCCTCTCTGTCTGGTCCCTCACGGAGATGAAAGTGTACTTGCCTCAGTAATGTTTCAGAGATGGAATGAATGAGAAGCTGAGAAGTCATGAGACTTCAGGGCCCTGGCCTGTAGTGAGTGCTGTGTAATTGCTGGGTGTTGTAACATGTCAGATAGCATTTAATAACTGATGGCTTAAGTCCTTGATGGAGGGAAGGAGAGAGCCCAATGCTGCCCCCAACTCCCTAGAGACAGGCTTTTGGTGCCTGGCATGCCTATCTGTGTGCAGCTCTTTTGAGGCCAAAGGATGCTCTGCAGCTAGTTGCTGGGGCTGTCCCACCATCTCCAGCTACAGCTGGGCCAGGAACGATATCAGCACGTCAGGGCTGAGGGCTAGAGGGGCCATCTGAAGCCGAGCAAGTGGATCCCCAACGCGATCAGGGGCCTCCTAGGGAAGGGTGGAACAGGTTGAGGCTCTGGGCTGGCCATGCTCTGGGTTACAGGCTCCCGGAGGCTGCGGGGGCAGAGCTGGCCCCAGCTGTGCCTGGGAGGAAACAACATCAGAAAGGAAAAGCTGAGTGGAGAGAGGGAGGAGAGAGGCAGCCGCACCGTTCAGATGCCATCATTCTGCCAGCACTATCCTGATGCACGGAAGAGTCCTGGGGACACGGCTGTCACCCTTGGAGCCCCCAGACTAAGGGGGAGCCAGCTCTGTGTCCAGAGGGTAAAGGAAGGCCGCCAGGATACCCTGTGTGAGTGCCAGGGGCCAGGCAGGGGTGCTGCAGGGAGGGGTGGCCTTGTGGTGCTTATGTCATGGCTTGGTTTGCTGGTCCTGGGCGAGGCAGCAGAGGCACTGGGCAGCTCAGCGGCCTCTGCAGTTCAGAAGCTGCAAGGTCAGGTTCATCTGGTTTGTTTGAACAGTTTGCACATTCATGGCTTGCATAACCTGCAGGACTCGCTGCTAGGATGGACAGAGGTCAGCCTCTTGGGAGACCTACCTGCCTGACCTCGTCCTTAGGAGCTCTTGGCTGGGGGCAGTGGGCGAAGGAGGGGCGCCCGTCAGCAGCACTGGGATTTGAGCCTGTGATGGGGATGAAGGTCCAACAGACAATTTGAGTTGAGTGTGGGGGTCTCCAAGTGTGGGGAAGTGCCCACTGTGGCCTCTGCCACATGCTTGGTGTCTCTTGTCACGGACTGCAGTTTTGGTCACTGCACAAAAGCTCACAGACTGCCTGCCAAGTTCATGTGCCAGCTGCACACCCACGGGGCCCGATCCAGGCTCCTCAGCCTTCTCTGGCCTAAGCTGCTCAGGCAGAAGCTCTGCCATGGGAGCCAGGTCTTTCAGATTTAAGGTGGTGGAAGGGAACCTCGGGCCGAGGGACAGCATTTTGCCCTGGAGTTTTCACTCCATCCAGCTCCTCCAAGGCTACAGGAACTGGGTGTTAACTCATCATGCCTTCTTCGCCATCTGGAACATGGAAGTCTCCGTAAACGCCTTTGAGCATCCAGTGGGGTAGTTCCAGGCGAGCTCAGGTCACATGGCATGGCCCACAAAGCCACGTTTCCCTGACAGTACGCTCACGTGGCAATGCCCACAAGGCCACGTGCCACAGGGATAGAACTATGGGTGTTGCTTGTTTGATTAATTTTGGTCTTCTTAGGTTTTATTTTATTCTACTTTACTTTATTTGTGATGGGTTCTAATGTACCCTCATCTCATCTTGAACTTGCTGTGTAACTGAAGATGATCCTAAACTTCTGACCCTCCTATTTAAACACCCGAGTTCAGGGACTGGAGACGGGCACCACCACAGCCTAGGCTTGGGAGAGGGAAGCTCAGCTGAGGTTGACCTTGGCAGCCCTCTGGGTCCCCAAAAGCTCCCCTGCAGAGCCATCTTCACCACCTGCAAACTCACACTAAGGTGTGCACAGCTCATTCCTCTCAAGGTTTTAACAGAAAAGTCAAATGAACGCAAGGAAAGTGAAAATGGCAGGAGCTTACAGCCCCCTCACCAGTTCCAGGACTGCCCCACGGCCAGGCAGGTATGTGCCATCCATCCGTGTGCACAGAAACATAGTTGCAGAGTCATCTGGGTCCTGTTGATCAAAGTGTTTCAAGGCCGGTTGCTTCAGAGCCCTGGAGAACATCCCAGAGTGTGGGGGAAGGGAGACCTTCAGAAGTGGCTTGGACCAGACTGAAGCTTCTGACCCTAACTTTGATCTAAGCATCTGTGAGGTTGCATATTTGCTAAAGCAAAAGTCAGGGACTTTGAGAAATCAGGTCAAGATCAAGGCCAGGGCTGGAGGTGCAGAGAGCAGCTGGATGCAGTTATCTGCTCTCTGACAAGCCCTGAGCCTCAGCAGGGTTCCCTCACCTGGACCCCTCCTCAGCTCAGCTCCTGACACCAGCCCGGGAATGGGAGGTGCCTGGGGTCAGGAGAGGCCATGTGCACAGGACCGGAGCAGGGACCCAGCAAGGCTGGCCTGAGAGGAGCTGGGTCCTAGAGAGAATTTCCCGGATTTGTGTATGACTTCCCAACATCTGGTCCCCATACTATTAGACAGGAGCCCTAAGGCAGGGCAGAGGCCGAGGCTGAGTTCTCCAGGCCCCGTGGAAGGGGTGACGCTCCTGGACCATTTTATTTTATCCAGCCTCGTATATGCTCAAAGCCCTCTGTGGGCCTCGTAAGCCAGCAGCTCCTTCACAATTCTTCTTAGAGGATGAAAACAATCCTTCTGCTGGAAAGAACTAGGGAAAGCAATCAACGAATGTGAAAAGGAAAAACCATGCTACACAGCCCCTTACAAAGCAGAATCACAGCAGCACATGGTGGCAATCCAGTCCTGGAGGTGAGGCAGGAGAGACTAGGCCATAAACAAACATGAGTGCGAACTGGACTAGCTGGAGAACCAGGAGGCCGATGCTCAGGTGGAGCAGGTGTGTATTTTGCATCTTCTGGCCTATTAGCACCACAGCCCCTCCCCACTGGTTGCTCTCTCCTCCCCTCTGGGGAACAGCACAATGTGCTGCACATAAAGGCCCCTAGTCTCGCGTTCCAACGGGGGAGTGGCATTAGTCCTACAGCTCTGACCGAAGAGAAGGGCGTCCTCTTTGGCTAAAGGAGCAGCTCTGAGAGACAACATGGGGCAGGCAGTAGGAAACCGACGCACACTTAGCCAGCCAGGACGCACCAGCCAGTGACCAGCGATGCTCACAGATGTCAGGCACATCACCCTCTCATCTCCCCTCTTCTGTCTCCCTGCCCCCTTCTTTCTCTCTCTTCTCTCTCTTGCTGTCTCTGTCTCTGTCTCTCTCTCCTTTCTTTCTCTGTCTCTCTGTCTCTCTCTTTCTCTCTCTGTCTCTCTCTTTCTCTCTCTCTGTGACTCAGTATAGGATTGAGCACACTTTTAAGTTCCCTCATCCGTGCTATGGTTCATGCTATTTCCATGCTTCAGTACATGGCAGTGCATAGGTATGGGTGCAGGCTTTCTAGATAAGACATCAAAAGCACAGGCGGGATAGGATTGTATGAACCAACCATGGCAGAGGGGAGACTCATCAGAATCCTCCAGGGATCCCCCAGGGTATTATTCATCTGACAGGGGGTTAATACCAGGAGTATATAAGGACCCTAAGCCATTACCCCACCAAGCCATCTGATTTTAAAACGAGTAAATGATTAGCTGGGCATAATAGCACATGTCTGCAGTCTCAGTGCTTGGGAATGCAGGCGGGGGACCTGGTCACCCTCCGCCACACAGCAAGTTCAAAGTCAGAATAATCAGAGCACAGGGAGCAAAACAAGCAAAAACAAGAGGGCAAAGATGCTGACACAGCAGTCAACAATAACCCTACCATGCCCCCAGAGTTAGCCTCAGCAGCCAGGGAGATGCAAATCCCACCGCCATGTGGAATCGCTCCCCTCCAGTAAGAAGTGCTAACATCAAACAGACAAAAAGGAGGGACAAGAGCGGGTTCAAAGCAAGCCTGGTCTACAGAGCGAGCTCTAGGCCAGCCAGGGCTACCCAGCTGAGGATTGGTTTCAAAACCAAACCAAACTAAACGAAGACAACAACAGCAAACCCCCATTGGTCGGGATGCACAGAAGAAGGCGCCCATGCTCTGCTTGAGGGGCGTAAAGGCATGTAGCCACCGACACTTTGAGCTTAGCCCGCTACCGTGGCAAGCAGCACGCACATTCTAAAAATGAGAGCAGAACCACTAGATGCCTGTGCATGGGCACCCTAAAATGCAGGTCTCACGCGGGCTGAGAGATGAGCAGCTGCAGAGGGTGTGGGAGAGGCTGATGGATGGGGCGAGGAAGCAGTGCAGAGGAGGAGCCAGGGCTATAGCACGGTGCAGAGACTGTAGGTGAGTGTGCGGGCTTTGTATATTTTTAAAAGCTTGAGGACAGATTCTCATCAAAGCAGGGAGAAGCACCCTTCCCACAAGAGAGGATTCAGGGCAATAAGGAGAAAGAATTCTGAAAAGAAAGGAAAGTCAAAACAGCAAGAGAACTGGAAAGGGAGCAGAGAAAATGACAAACAAATTTGCAATTAACAGTCAGAGTGCAACCAAGGCCAGAGGCTAATGGCTACCCCACAAACACCACAGTCGAGAAATCCACACTCTTTCCAAGCTTTAAATACCATTACCCTCAGGGGATTTGATCAAAGATGACACCTGCATTTCTAGGCATGCAAAGAGGGAATCCCAGCTACAGCTCTGAAGGCTCTTGGGCCTGGAAACTAACGAGCCCAGGACAGCCACAGATCAGGGTCCCCATGGGCATCCAATTGCACTCATTGGTCGGGAGATGTCATTCAAGACGCCACGTGTGGGGGAGAGTGATGCAAAGATGCAAGTCTGCTGAGGAGTTGCATAATTGGGGGCTCGCTCTGCGATGGTGTAAGGGTCCCTCCAGATAAGAGCACTCAGATTCAGTTTATAGCTAATCGAAAGTCTGTTTCAGCTGGCTGGGACCACACTCAGGCATCCGGGACATAAGTGTAGCACTGGATGCCCAGAACAAGGGGTTTATGAAAGCAAAACCCACATTCTGGCTTCCCACTTGGTAGCTGCAGGGGCAGGGTCGGGGAGAGGGGCTTCATGCAAGCAAGCAGTTTAGCAGAAGCTGAGATAAGCGATTGGCTTGGGAGGGGAAGGAGCTTCTGCATAAGCAAAAATTTAACAAGCTAGCTGGGTATGTTGACCCCAGGCTTTTAGAAGAAGGTTGGATAATTTTCCATGAGATTCTCCTTCAAGGAAATCAAATTCTAGTCAAACCTGAAATGGCTTCAGCAAGAGTACAAGATGGAGGAACCGCCTGCTCTGTCTTGCCCTGTCACAGTAGAGAGGGGAGCAGAGAAAACAGCAGTCAGTTGGCAGATACTGCCAATATTTTGAAAATGTTTTTGTTTTTAAACCAAACCCTGTGTGGCCCTGGGCATCCTGGAACTGACCTGTATAGGCCAGACTTGCTTTGAACTTGCTGCTTCTGCCTGCCTCTGCCTCATGCCATTCATTTCTTTGGTCCAGAGGAGACAGATGGTTTCTGGGGGCCAAGCCTGAAGGCGCTGGACTGACTTGATTCTGTTCTAGTTCTGAGCTCAGCATCTCACTGAGAATGTGGCTGCTGGCGTAATGTAATTACCCTTGTATTAGTCAAATGCTGATTTCTCTGCCCCCATATCTGGTTGCAATCTGGACATGGCATGGTAATGCTTATTCTCAGAATCTCCTGTCTCAGGTTTGTGGAAACATTGCTCTCCATTTATTCTCTGCTTTGTCAATAAAGCTGACCATCCAGAAACCGAGCAGAAGAGAGAATAGAGCTGCACTTCTGTTTCCGGCAAGGGGAGGGATAAAGAAGCATTCAGCCTCGAGGAGAGGTTCATGAGACAACATAAGAAAACAGCCAGAACAAGAAAGCCCTAAAATGCAAGTATCTTGAGGGTTGGCTGGGAGGTAGCCACGTTAGCTTAGAAGACTAATATAGACCAACATTGCTCAGTTATTGCGCATGGAAACTTGTTGAATAAAACTAAAGGCTGTCACTTCCTGGGTGGGATCCGGCCTGCTCTCTATCAGAGGCATCATGGGAATAGATTTGGCTTGGACATTAGCTATGCTCCTGGGCACATGTACTAGAAACTTCCAGGCTAGATACATGCCAGCTGTGCCAGCCTACAGGCCACTGAAACCCATATTCCATGACTACATGTTGGCAAACGTGAGTCCACATGCTAAAAATCCTGGAGAGGTGACAGCCCAGGTCAGACCTTGCTCCTGCAAGGATGTGGAATCTATCTGCCCGTTACCTCAGCTTGTACTGTGTGCACTGAGGACATTACCTCAGGCTCTTCAGGGGTTCAGTCACAGCGTCAAGAAAGGTCTCAGCTTAAGGATGGAGGAGTTGTTTTGGCTCTTTCATGGTTTAGGTCTCTTTCTTTAATTGGTGTGTGTGTGTGTGTTTACGTGTGTGTTTGCATGTGTGTGAGAGAGCATGGGAACATACGTGTGGATGTCAGAGGACAAGCTCATGCCTCAGTCTCTTCTTTGCTGGCACAGGCCAGCTGACTTGGGAGCTGCTGGTGTTTTGGTCTCTGCCTCTGCCTTGGAGGAGTTCTGGGTTATGGATGTGCCTGATGCTTCTAGCTTTGTGTGGGTACTGGGGATGCTGGCACGCGGCTCTGCCCACCTTGCAGGCCCTCACTGTGGCTTTGGTCCTCTGCAGAGCTTCAGACATGCCCACGGCCGGCTCCCCGCTGCCTCTCTCCACATCTGAGAATAGCAGCTCCGTCTACGACTATGACTACTCGGACGATGGGACCATATTGGTGTGCAGGAAGGACGAGGTCGTGGCCTTTGCCAGAGTCTTCCTGCCTGCCGTCTACAGCCTGCTGTTTGTGCTGGGCCTGGCTGGGAACCTCCTTCTTCTGGGGCTGTTGCTCCACTGGGGGCCCCGAAGACGGGCAACTGAGCTTTACCTGCTGAACCTGGCCATCTCCAACCTCCTGTTTGTAGTGACAATGCCCTTCTGGGCCATCTCTGTGGTCTGGCACTGGGTTTTTGGCAGTTTTTTGTGCAAGGTGGTGAGCATCATCTACACTATTAATTTTTACTGTGGAATCTTCTTCATCACCTGCATGAGCCTGGACAAATACTTGGATATTGTCCACGTGCAGCCCCTCCGCAGACCGCAGACCCGGGTCAGGAACCTGCTTCTCATTGCCGCAGTATGGACCGTGGCCCTGGCCATCTCTGTTCCTGAAGCGGTCTTCGTGCAGGTCCACCAGACCACGGACGGTGTGTGGCACTGCTACGCGGATTTTGGTGGGCATGCAACCGTTTGGAAGCTCTACATGCGCTTCCAGCAGAACCTTCTGGGCTTCCTCCTCCCGCTCCTGGCCATGGTCTTCTTTTACAGCCGCATTGGTTGTGTCCTGGTCAGGCTGAGGCCGCCAGGCCAGGGCCGGGCTCTGAGGACGTCCGCAGCTCTGGTGGTGGCATTCTTCCTGCTGTGGTTCCCATACAATCTCACCATGTTTCTGCACTCGCTCATGGACTTGCATCTCTTCGGGAGCTGCGAGGTCAGCCACCGCCTGGACTACACACTGCAGGTGACGGAAAGCCTGGCCTTCCTCCACTGCTGCTTCACCCCCGGCCTGTACTGCCTCTGCAGCCGTCGCTTCCGCCAGCGTCTGAAAGCTCTCCTGGCCGCGGTGCTGAGATGGCACCGGGAACCCGGCACTGCCCAGGCCCCTCCGTCTAGCTGTTCTGAGAGCAGCAGGGTCACTGCCCAGGAAGACATGGTCAGCATGAGTGATCTTGGGGAAAGGCAGGCTGATGAGTCCCTTAGAAAGGCCGGTGTGGGCAACAGTTAGGCCAAGTGTCCGTGCCACAGTCTGGGACTGGCACCATGCTCTCTGATGGAGCATGGCCGTGCTGCCTGGCCTGTGGTTCTCGGTGCCTGCCATCCCTGCTCACCACTGCCTCCCCCTCCATCTGCTTCCATCACCTGTGCGTCTGCGGCTTCCTGGGCCCCAGCAGCCAGTGAGGTCATCCCACTCTTGATTTTCATCCCTGTAGGGGCCATTTGGTCAGTCTGTGACCTCATCTCCTTTGCCCCCCTCCTGGCCCCTGGGTTCAGGGCACACTGGCTTCTTGTGTTTCTGGAGCTCTTCATGTTCATTCCTAGGAGGAGCTCAGTGCTGTCATCTCCCTGGGCATCTTCCTTCTCAAGACCTGCCCTTGTGAAGACTTTGGCTCATTCCTTCACTTCTGGGGGTCTTGGTTCCCGTCTCACCCTGCTGGTGAGGGAGGGGCCCCACGCCCACCCTGCTCACTGCCCTGTCCACACAATCGATGACCGTCTACACTTACCGCCTTCACTCAGTGCAAGGTTTCTGTCTGTCACACTCCCTGGTGGCTGCCTAAGTCTGGTCCACACAGGGGAGCTGCAGAGCAAGGCTTTCAGTGCCTGTGCGTGCCGAGTTCTGTCCACCCACCAGGGCCCCTTTCTCTGTAGCTCAGGGGGAGTCCACCTCCCTGCCCTGGACAGCAGTCCAGAGTCTGTGGTCTGAAGGCACCGGAGGCGCTGCAGCTGACAGGCAGCCCAGAAGGGCACAGCGGCAGGAAGGCAGGGCAGCCCAGTGCGGCTCTAACCTTGCGACCTCCAGTCTTTCCTGGGGTCTGGCCGTCAGGTTCAAGTTTTCCCTAAACGTTGTAAAACACATTCTGTGGGGAAGGCAACCCCTGAACGCATTCTGCTGGGAACACTGGGTAGCCACATGTAGAAGATCTCTGTCTGCCATCGGTACAAAGAGCAGCTAACAATGGCTCAGAGACTAATGCATGACCCAGAGCTCTGAATCCACGAGGGAAGAACACTCCGGAAACAGCTAAAGGCACCGCAGAGGCAGAGACTGTGTGAGCAGAGCGCCAATAGCCCTGGGGAGACGGGGACTGCACGAAGTGGCATGCTCCGTGGCACAGGGACAGTATTCATGGCAAGGAGACAGCCTGCAGACCATCCGGGCAGCTGGCACCTAACAGGGCCAA
This sequence comes from Meriones unguiculatus, assembly GCF_030254825.1. NCBI lineage: Eukaryota > Metazoa > Chordata > Mammalia > Rodentia > Muridae > Meriones > Meriones unguiculatus. The sequence continues at coordinate 31,358,759 of NC_083354.1, read as the reverse complement.
TATCTGGTCTGAACAGGGAACAAAAGGTTGATAAACTCAAATATCCAATTAAAAAAAAAAAAAAACAAAAACGGGTGGGTAAAGGGAACCAACATTTCAAAAGCAGAAGAGATGCTCAGTAAATACAGGAAAACACCGCGCTCATGTCTGTCACGGAAGCGCAAATGGTTTCGCCCCAGCAGACCAAAGCAGTCCCCAAAGAAGCAACGAGAGCAGCAGAGCCAGAAGCTCCAGCGACCACACTATGTGTCATCACCACCAGCCAGGAAGGGCACAGCCGTCCATCAGCTGATGAACAGTGTGCCTCACACGCCATACGCACCAGAGTGACACAGCCTCGACGGAGAGGAGGAGGAGAGAAAGGAGGGTCTGGGAAGTGGCTTGAGTTCTGGGTCACTGAAGCCAGTGAGTCAGACTTAGGTGGTACCTCCTGTCTCCTCTGATTTGTGGAAACTAAGACAAAAGAGAGCACACTTGAAAGCTGGAGAGGGGAATAGGGAGGAAAGGGGGAGAGGGGAGGGGGAGAAGGGAGGAGGAAGAAAGGAGGGGGAGAAGGGAGGGGGAAGAGGGGAGGGAGAAGAGGGGGGAGGGGAGAGGAGGGGGGAGAAGGAAGAGGGGAGGCGGAGGGAGAGGGGAGAGGGAAAAGGAGAGAGGGGAGGGGGCAGGGAGAGGAGGGCACCACAGGTGGGTTTGGCCCAAGCATTGTGTAACCAGTCACAGAGACGCTTGTCAGTCTCCACAGGATGAGATCACAGACACAACAGTAAGCTGTGTTTGGCACAGAGTCCAGGCCTTTGTGTAGGTGTCCACATTTGCATGTGTGTGCGCGCGTGCATGTGCGCAGATGTTTGTGAGTGTGTATGTACCCACATACCAGTGTGTAGAAATCAGAGCACAGGCGCAGGTGCCGTTTCCAAGGTGTCACCGCCTTTGTTTTTGAGAGAGGTCTCTCCTGGCTTTGACCTCATGGAGCAGCCGAGGCTGGCGGTCCTGTCTCCCACTCAGCACTGAGATCACACCTGCCTGTGGCCCATTTCCTGCTCTTCCCTGGGGTCCTCCTCCCTGGGGTCCTGGGTTTTGTGTGGCATGTGCTTCACTGACTGAGAACCCTCAGCCCTCGGTGGACACTTTCCCAATACCCAGCACTTCTTGAGGCTCTCTGCACCCCCCACCCTCGGGGCTGTCCCGCTGCCCCTGGAATACAGCTTAGTTCTGCGCTGGCGTGTCCTCACTCATCTCAGGAGCCGTTCCTGTTAGTGGCCTGCCCTGTGCTCTGGACGGGGGCTGAGCACAACACATTCCTAGACTGCGAGGGTCGGGTCAGTGCCCTCGGGTCCCGGGTGTTGCTGCTGGGTGGCGCTGGACCCACCACAGCAGGCCGTTAGGTCACTGGAGTGTGCCCTTAAAGGGGACGATGGGACTTCAGCCTCTTTTCCTTCTCCATTCTCTCCCTTAGTGGCTTATGAGTGTGCTCCCTCCCCGCCACGGCCACCCAGCACAACCACCAGCAACTCAGAGCAGCATGTCTTGGGCTGCAGGCTCCCAAACCTGAGGCAAGATAACCCTTTCCTATTTAACATTAATGGCCTCGGTGATTTGTTGTGATGAAGCTGATTAATGCATGTGCTGAAGCACAATCTGATGTTTTCAAGGCCACAGTGACTCATTTTGAGATGGACACATGACCCAGGCAGCCAGTGGGCTGAAGTGTCTGGAAAGTGTTGGGATAGAGGCATGACAATAGCAAGGAGAGGGTGTGAGGCAAGTGAGACGGGGAAGGAGGGGTGAGTGAGCGGACGGTGGGCGATGGGTGATCCCTGCCACTGAGGCTCAGCTGGTGCTCATCCCAGTCCTCTCCCCAGGGTGGCTTGAGCCTGACGCCCAGCAGCCCCCCCTCTTGCCCAGTGGGCAGGACCTGACGCCCAGCAGCACCCCCTTACCCAGTGGGCGAGACCTGACGCCCTGCAGCACCCCCCTCTTACCCAGTGGGCGGGACCTGATGCCCTGCAGCACCCCCTTACCCAGTGGGCGAGGTCCCTGCCCCGTAGGTGCTCCCTGCCGACCAGCACACACTGCCATCTTCCCGGCCTTTCAGACCGTCTACAGAGAGCCTTCTCCAGGGAGCCTCGGGCCCAAGGCTTGTGTTTCCCCTGAGCTTCTGAAGCTCACAGACCCTCTCAGCCTGCTCAGACCTCACAGCCCTTGTCTTGCACAATGAGGTACAAAGCATGGCACACAGGAAAGGAGACTTTAGCTAAGTGAAGTGGGGTGGTGGATGCCCAGTTCCCGGAGAGCAGAGATGGCCACATGGGACATCTCCATGCTGCTGCTGGTGCTTGGAGTGGAGCAGAGGCTCACTGAGCACTTGGAGGGGGGGGTGAGGTGTGTGAGTGTGTGTGTGTGAGCTAATTTTCTCGCTGAGACCACTTAGAGAAGAAGCGGCTGCTAGCTTTAGGGTACAGGCCATCATGGCGGGAGAGCGTGAGGTGCTGGTCACACCGCATCTGTCATCAGGAAGCAGAGACATGGACACGGCTGCTCAGCTCACTCCTCACTTTATTCCTTCCTACCCCTGTCCATCAGCCCACAGTGAGGGCCGGTCTATCCACAAACTCCGTCACACGTGTGTGCAAGCTGTCTACACTCTGTCAGACCAACACTAACAGCCATAGCACAACCTCTGTTTGCCAAGTGCTCGTGGTCCATCTTGTCTACCCACTTCTTCCCATCTTCCTTCTTCCCTTCATGGTCCCTGCTGAGACACCTCACTCCACCCCTCTCTGCTCAGTCGTAGGCTCCAGCCTTTTATTAACCAATCAGGGATCTTTGGGGAGTACTCTTTACAGCATATTAGTCAACACAGGGCCCGTGTCCAGGCTGCCTCCTGATGTTGGGGCACAGAACCCGGCATCTGGGTCCACCACGCACAAGCCTGACCCTATCACACCTTCCCCACACTTGTTCCCAACCTGTCTTAGCGCCAGCCAGGCATACCACCAGGCGGCCCATCCTCCCAGCCAGGACCCCTGTGTTTCCTGTACCAGGACGCTGAGGTCAGGGAGGGCAGAGTAAACCTGTCAAGGCTGGTGGCCAAGCTTCTACCGTGTGATGCACATTTAGAGAGTTGGCAGGCAGAGGGAGGGGACAGGTCATCATACTCTGATGGAGACTCAAGGGTACAGCTGGGCACACTGGCCTAGCCCAGAAGTGCTGTGTCCCTTTCTTCATTCCTGCCTCTCTTACCTCCATCCCCCCTCAGAACCTCCAAAGCAAGAGCCCCAAAGGGCTTGAGTCTGGGCCTGGAGCAGGAAGAGCAAAGACAGCAACGATACCTTAGGGTGCATAGACAATGTATGGGAAGCTGTGGAGCCCCCCCCCCCCGCTCGTCTCAGATGGGAAGATGTAAGTCAGAGAGGGCTTCTGGGAATAGCTGGCCCTGAGCACTCGGGCCTCTGCTCTAGGGACAGCTCCACGGCCGAAAACAGGGAGAGATGAAGCCACTCAAATGACAGGTGTGTGACTGTGGGTCAGCAAGAAGAATGGTGGCAGCCAAAGGCATGCTTTGGAAAGGGCAGTGGGTGCTTTGTGAACAGAGGGTGAAGCTGTCAGGCCTGGTGTGTGGAAACAGGCAGCAGAGGCCACAGGCAGCAGAGGAGAGCAGGAAGCAACCATTCAGAGGCCTTGTGGAGCCTGAGTGCACAGAACCCGGCCTGATTGTGAGGGAGAAAGGGAGGTTTTGGTGTCTGCTCTGGGTCAGGAGTGAAGAGGGTTCCCGAGCCAAGAGACAGGGGTCAGGAAGGAAGCCCTGAGTATGGGACAGATGCTGAGTTTTTCACGGACCAAGCATACCTGAGGGTCTGGGTGATCCCACAGGGAGATGGAAGGCATGGGGGTGGAGAAAACCACCCCAGGGCTCTTCCTAGGAACCGTGAGGAAAAGATGCAGGAGGAGGCACCTTGAGATGGCTTCCAGAAGTGTGCCAGTTCTCCAGGCCTGGCTCCTGAACCAGCAGACTCTGGCTTAGACCACTCAAAACCCCCGCAGAGTCTGATGCCAGCGCCACAAGAATGCAAAGCCCCTGCTGAGACTCTCTGGAATTGTTGATGTGTGAGTTGTCAGGAAACTCTGGGCTAAGGGAAACATACCACAGAACAAGCCTCAACTTTAATCCTTTGCTTTTGGCACACTAGGGGTTAACAGTTGCTAGCATGGCTTGACTCCACTGAGCACCATCTCCAGAGTCTGAACTCACACCGTGTGGGGTAAGGGCTTTGAGTGAAGTGGGCAGGAGGCAAAATTCACAGGGTGCTGTTTGATCCTGGGAACCAGGCTGTCCTCCAGGAAGAGTGGAGCCCGGGGCAGTGCCAGCGCAAACTCAGCTGGCACCTGGGTGCTCATCCCCAGAGGGCGGTCACGCAGAAACCACTGGAGGGAGGGCGTCTTACAAGGAGCATGACAAGCCTATGAGACATCTAGGGCAAGGGAGCAGGGATGCCAGGGAGTCGGAGGAGCGTCCCAGAGCCGGAGGGATGGGTGTTCAGTGCTGCTCTGGCCTGCAGCGCCGGGTCAGGCCCGAGCTCACTGCGTGGGCTTCAGGCGGTAGCGGAAGCCTACCTCGTGGCTGGGCTGCGTGGTGCCGAAGCCCCAGCGCCTGGGGTCAACGGGGGGCACAGGTGTGTCAGGGTCCACTAGCTCAAAGTCAAAGTACATCAGCATGAGCAGGATAAAGATTTTCATCTCACTGAGGGCGAAGAACCTGCCAGGACAGATGGATACGCCTGAGCCCCAGGGCATGGAGTAGTAGTGGATCTTCTTGCCTGACTTGTAGAAGTCCACTTTCCGGGTGCCATTGGGGTTGAGGAAGCGGTCGTACATGAAGGCCGTGGGCTCGGGGTGGATGTCAGGGTCCATGTGCACTGACAAGTAGGGGAAGAGAGCCACCTTGTCCCCACGCCGGATCTCGTACTCCTGCCCGCTGGCTGTCTCTAGCACGTAGTCCTTTTGCACCTCTCTGAGGAGTGTGGGGCTGGCTCGCAGGCGCAGGGCCTCTTCCATCACACTGTCCAGCACTGGGGTGCACTTCAGGGCATCCAGCTTGAAGGTGAAGGACTGCTTGGCTTCCAGCCTGGCCTCGCCCAGGACCCGGGCTGCTTCCTCTTGGACAGCCCTCATGGCATCCTGATGCTTCAACAGGAACATGAGCACCCAGAAACAGGTTGGCCCCGTGTTCCCCTGGGAGGCCCAGAGCATCATGAAGTTGAATTTGTTCTGCATGGAGGCAGCTGTTCCTTGCTCCCTCAGAAACTGAAGCATGGAGCCTAGCCACTTACTCACACCGTCCTTCTCCAGGTTCTGTTCCACAGAGAGTCTCTGGTGGAAAAAATGTTGCAGTTGGTCAACTTCTTTCCACTCCCGGGGCCCCAGCAGGGAGTAGGTAAACCTGGGGAAAAGAAGGTCAAACCTTCTGAACTTCATGAACAGCTCATCGGCCTCACGCAAATCCTGCTGCTTGTCCGCACTGTAGCCAAACAGGCTCAGGAAGCCAGCCTTGAACAAGACACTATAGCAGAAGCGAAAGAGGCCGTCTTCATGCCAGCAGTGGGCGTGAAGACTCGGGCCTGTGGGCCCGAGCATCACCAAGGACAGGCTGTCCAGCATCGCCTTGTTGAGGCTCTCCAAGCCTTGCCCCATCAGGTGCTTGGTACTGGCCGAGTGAATCATGTGGTGGTCCTGGCTAGAGGCCTGGTATCCGAACACCTTTAGCACCAGAACTTCTGCATACTTCACGAAGTCTAGAGTTTTCTGTGTGTTCTTAATGATGGGGCCGAAGGAGAGGGGGTCCAGGACGAAGGTGAAGAACTGGCCGCCCAGCTGCACAGTGAACACGTCCCCGTGCTTGGCTCGCATGCCCTTCAGGAACTCAAACATGTCCTTCCGGAAAGCCAGAGCATGGCCCAGCCAGGGCACAAGACCCCTGTCCAGAGGCGGCTCCCTTGGCCTGCGGCGCCTGAGGAGCATGGACAGACACAGGTATCCCACAAGGCCCAGGAGCAGGGCTCCCAGCAGCGGGGCCCACAGCACCATGGCCACTCCCGCAGGCTGAGCTCTCTGCAGTGCTGGGATCGCTTTATGTAGCCCTCAGGGTCGGCAGTGCAAACACCCGTGGCCTTGGACCTTGTTCTGTGGCTGCAGATATGTTAAATAACTCCAGTTTGCTGGCACACGGAGAGAAATTGTTATCCCAGTTTAGCACATGACACAGCCAAATCTGGTCAGGGCGGAGGAGGGGCAGACCAGAAAGCAGGTAAGAGAGAAGCCTGGGCGTGTGGTCACGTGCGTGCCAGCTGTGTGTGCACGCTGCTCTGACCTCTCAGACTCAGGCCTGGCGTGTTGTCTCTGTGCTAGCCTTGAGCCCACCTCTACGGCTGCTCACGCTCTTATTCACTTACAAATCAATCTATTCACTAATTTAATGTACACATCTTTCATCTTTGAAACTGATTTTTAAAGTGTGTATTTGTGTGTGTTGGGGGAGCACATGCCTGACACCCTTATCTTCTGCTAAATCTTCACCTATTTTAAGACTTTTAAAATGTACCTCTTTCTCCCCTTTAAGATGATTTTATCTACATGCACATGCCTGCTTAATGTATGTGCACCTCAGGCACGCCTGTGGCCAAAAGAGGGTACGGGATGTCCTGCTCAGGAGCCACCTGGTGTGGGCACTGGGGACTGAGTTTGGGTTCTCCGTCAAAGCTCTTAAGTGGTGAGGCCCCTCTCCAGCCCCTGTGACTTAATTTATTTGTATATTTATTTGAGGCAGGAACTCTCCCTGAACTTGGAGCCAGCGACTGCCTTCACTGGCTGGACACTGGGCTCCCAGGGTCCTTCTGTCTTGGCCTCTCCATTGCTGGGGACTGCGGGAACACACCAATGAGCCTAGCTTGAGCATGGGAAACCTCAGATCCTGCCACCACGGGACATGCCTTCTAACAAGGCCACACCTCCTGATAGCGCGACTCCCTACGGGCCAAGCGTTCAAACACATGGGTCTGGGGGGGGCATCTCTATTCACACTAACACAGTCCTATTGGTGCTTTTGGGGGCAGAAGAGAGAGCTCACAGGAGCACTCAGGACAGCGTCTGGCTTAGCTTAGCGCTCTCCATAACTTTCTTAGCCTTCTCCTTTCTCAGTGTGTGCTGTGGTCCCTCCCCTGGCCCCATGGCAACTGTGTGTCCTTGTCTGGGCATTTCTTTCCCTGTGGTTTTTAAAGATGCTCTTGCTGGGTCACGTTTGCTTCTAGCTCTGCGAGCACCACCTCCCCCCCCCCGCAGCCTGGCCACCATGACCAGCAGCGTGGTCCGGCGGCCGCCTCCGCGTGGCCTCACCGGCCAGGGGCTCACAGTGGCCAGCAGCCCGATCTGACCCTGTCGGTGCAGGCGGCACTTGAGCACCAGCCCGTGGGCAGCTTGCAGCCGGGCGTGGCTGTAGGGAGAGGACACACACTCAGCTTGGCGGGGCCAGCGGCAGCAGGCGCTGCATCCTCCTGCCTTGGGCTCGGGGAACACACGTGCGGCCCAGACCCGGCAAAGCTGGTACATTATCGCTCCTGCGGGCTGTAGAAACAGCTCTTATTTCAAAAGAAATACCAGCCTCTGCTCCGGAGTGAAATAGGAGGGACCAGGGCCCGGGAACACAGCTTCAGGATGCCCGCAAACGCTGTGCTTCAACTTGTAACATTTAGTGTCGTCTTTCTGGGAAAGAGCAGAGAACGCTCGTTTTGAACGAAGCAGCAGGCAGGGTTAGTGGGGTCCTCTAGCTGGTCTCAGATGCTGACGCTCGGGGGCCTGACAGGACTGGAGGCCACCAACAGCCACCTAGGGCCAACCAAGTCCACGGGAGCTGTGGTCCTGCAACGCTCCTGTCCTCCAAGCCCACTGACGGTCTAACCAGCCAGTTCTACAGAACACGGACTTCCTGTTGTTAACGTGGCTCTCTCTGCCTGGAAACGCCTAAACTATTCATGCCGTGTGGACTGTGCTTCCTCTGCCTGGAGGAGTTCTCCCAGGCAAGGGGCAGGAACCACCACGTTCTGCCTCCAGGAAGTCCTCCATGATTGCAATTATGGAATGTACTTAAGACTATCCTGTCTCCCGGCTTTAGGGCTGAGTATACGTCAAACACATCAAGCTGCAGTTTGTCCTGAAGCTTTAGCGCACGGAGCACCCTCTCCCCTGGAGTGGCCTCACTTAGCCAGTCAAAATGCGTGAGTACGTGTGTGCGTGCATGTACGTGTGTGCGTGTGCAGGGGCATGTATGTGCGTGTGTTAGGATTTCTATAGCTGCAATAAAACAGCATGACTAAAGCGACTTGGGGTGAAAAGCGTTTGTTTCATCCTCCAGGTCAGACTGCATCACTGGGGAAGCCAGTAACTGGGTCTGAGGCAGGGCCAGTCAGACTCCACAGCTGTGGACTTTACCATCTGGCGAAGGGGAGAGAGATCAGCCCGAGGCCCAGACACACAGCGCAGCCCTGCTAAACACTGCAGACAGAGTGTGGGAGGAGGTGCGTGCCGGGAGCCACGCTGGTCCTGTGACTGAGCGGAGACCGGAGGACAAAGCCACACTGCTTTAAAGGGCGCTAAAGGTAGAAGCCGTTGGCTCAGCTCAGGGGTCAGCGCAAGACACACAGAGGACGACAGACTTTATTCTGGGGCCAAATGAGTGACCTTGGTCCTGGAACACAGATTTGGATTGCCTTAAAATATTTCAATGTAGTCCTGGTTTTGTAGAGTTTTTATAGCAAAGGTCATGTCCCTAGAGACTTTTCAAATACCTTGGTGAAAACATTGCTAAGGAAGGAGGCTGCAAAGGGGCAGGCTGTGCTATGGGATCAGATGCTGAGGAGGAGGAGGAGGAGGAGGAGGAGGGGGAGGAGGAGGAGGAGGAGGCTGCAGAGGAGCAGGCTGTGCTATGGGATCAGATGCTGAGGAGGAGGAGGAGGAGGAGGAGGAGGAGGAGGAGGAGGAGGAGGAGGAGGAGGAGGAGGAGGAGGAGGAGGAGGAGGAGGAGAAGGCTGCAGAGGAGCAGGCCGTGCTGTAGGATCAGGTGCTTTCAGACAGTTTTAGCTTTTGGGTTAGTGGAGACGAGGGTTCTGCTTGCAGACTCCCAAAGGACTGTGCTTCCTCCTAGCCTATGTCACATATGCCAAGAGACAGTGACGCCACTACAGGACATAAAAAGGCAAAGCTGGGCAAAGCTGTCACCTACATATGACAAGACTGAGACTAGACCATTCAACATCTTTGGGCCTCACACCAGGAGGCTTCCTTTGTCTTCCTTGTAAGCAATGAGATACCGTTATGAAGGGGCCAGAGTGTTCATTTCAGAAAGAGGCCAAGATAACTCAGGGCATGCTTTGGAGACGTTGGAGGGCCCAGGGGAAGCTAACACGACCCACACTAAGTCCCTGCTCTGCGTGTGGTCCCCCCTCATCCCATCGCTGTGCTGGCTTGAACGGGAGGCGCCCTCCGAGGGCTCAGGGTCTGGACACATCGGGAGGGTCAGTGGGTGCAGCCTGCTGGAGGAAGCGGGGTGCTGGGGATTGGAGAGTTCACAGGCTTGCTCTGCCTCCTCACTCTTTATGCTTTGTGCTTTCATTGAAGTTATGCGCTCTCAGGCTCCTGCTCCTGTTCCTGTCCTTCGTTGTCATCCCTCTGAACTGCAAGTCGAAATCACTTTCTCTCGCCAGTTGCTTTTGCTTGCAGCGCTTCCTCACAGCAACAGAAGCAGAACAAATACAATGGCCATCCTGTTTTATGGTAGTGTGTATGTGCGTGCGTGCGTGCGTGCGCGCGCTTGCACAAGTGTGTACTTCTGTATCTGAGGACAGTGTCCCTGGAGGTCAGAAGAGAAGTCAGGTCTCCTGGCGCTGGAGTTAGGTGGCCCTGAGCTGGCAAACATGGCTGCTGGGCCTGCACTCAGTCCTCGGCAGAGCAGCAGCGCTCTTGGCCGTCTCCCGCCCGTTGTCCCTGCTATTTGCAGACGTTTCGATGTTCTAGGGGTTGTGCTAATGCTTTGTGTGCATTTATTCATCTGGTCCTTGTACCAGTCTGTGTGGAGGTTCTCCAAGGCTGCCCTTTCAGAGATTCCCACGGAGGATTTATGGGACTTGGCAGGTAATTGTAAGACTTCATTTAAATGTGAAGCGAGGACACACGTCCAGAGTGTAAGGGGAGCCTGCAGGAGTCCGCCAATAGCTGTCTGACGCTTTCTCCCACCATGACAGAGTGCACAGGACCGGAGCGTCTGTTGGGCTTGCGCCCAGGAAAGGCCCTGCAGGGACAGTGCCCAAGGTCCCCACCTCTACACCCTCGGCTGGGCCAGCGCCAGTGCCAGCCCTCAGGAGAGCAGGATGATGTATTGTGTAACACTCGTAGGCATACAGTAACGCCTTTGTTGACTGTTTACTGGGACACAGAGCAAAGCTCCAGAAGAAGGCAACAGCTCGCTTTGCCTGCCTTTGTAGGTCTCGGTGCTGTCATATGCTGGCACCCTGGGACTGTCCCGTGTGCACTCAGCAGTCTGTGGCTGCAGAGCTCAGGCTCTCACCACCCACGTGCTCAGACCCACTCACCCTCAGCCCTTTGCACTTGTTCTTTCTGTCTGGAATATTATTCTTCCAGCTCCTTGCACGAGCAGTACCTTCTTACAGTTCAAGCTTCGGCTGGAATTGCAACCTGCCTGATCAAAAGCTCCTGCTTTCCGCACAGTGATGCTGGAAGCTCATGAAGCTGTCGCTCCATCTTGGTCTCTCTGGTGTGAAGTCAGCCCGAATCTTAGTTTCTGTCCACTCTTCCCCCATCCTGATCACTGGCATTGAGAGGCAAAAGTCCTGTGCTGTTTTGTTGATTTGTGATGCAACTTGGCTGTTCTCACTGAAGCACGATTTGCAAGAAAAGTGTGTCATCAGCTGAGTGACTCTACTGAGTCACCAGGAGCCGCTGCCAGAGTAAGCTCAGTGTGCGCGTGGTTTTCCTTTCTCTCACACAACACATCTTGACCTCTCTCCCACACCCGCTGGCCTCCATTTCCCCTCAGAAAAGAGCAGGTCTCTCGGGGATACCAACCAGCCAAGGTGTAACAAGACGCAAAGAGACTCGCACAGACTCTCACGTTGAGGCTGAATGAGGCGACCCAGCAGGGGGTCTGGAACTCAGGGAGATCTGCCCACCTCTGGCTCCTGGGTGCTGGGATTAAAGGCGAGCGTGGTTTCTCCCTGGCCAGATGCAAGTCCCTTAAAGGAAGCAGTGGCTTCCAGACTGTACCCTCAAGCACTCCGCCTGACACAGGGCAAGCGTTCTAGGAGCATCGGTCAGGGAGGGAGCCGTCATCCCACAGTCCACCATTCCAGCTGCTGCAGACACTCAGATTTATAGATGGAGAGCAGGCGGCAGAAACAAGGACTGCTCCCCAAGGCTCAGGCACAGCGACGAGACAGAGTCGCTGCTGTGTGAGGCCTGAGCAGGAACTAGCCGGAAAAGAACTCTTGGTGGAGTGTGGGAGCACACCTTTGGTCCCGGCACTCAGGATTCTGCGGAGGATGACTGGCTGCTGACCAAGGAGGCTAAATAACTACTTTTCCATCAGACTCTCGTGAAAACAGTGTGAACAGAGTTCTGGACTCCAGGCAGGGGCACGTCTGTGCAGGTGAAAAGGACTGAGTTTGCTCGCAGATACTGGTGTGCGCAGCCTTGGCCAGCCAAGTTTCTTTGTGTAGTAGGTGCGGCTGACTCGTAACTGATCAAAGCACTGAGCTTCTGGGAGTGCCGAGATCCACTTGAAGTGGGACCCCTCTCAGCATCCGCCACCCCTCACCCAAGGCCCAGGGAACATCACACGAGGGGGCAGAAGGAACTCGAGAGCCAGAGGATGGAGGGGGCTGTGAAGTGCTTCTTCCGGACGCCGTGGCCAGCGCACTCGTGAGCCACAGTGCTGCCAGCTACCTGTGCCCAGCCATCAATATGTCCACATGGGTGGGGTGGGGTCATGAGCCTACAGCCCGGCGAAGACTCGGCTGCACTTGATGGCTTCAGGTGCGGAGTCACTTTTCCGTGGGGTTGTGGCTGCTGATAGGTTGCCAGTGCCCCTGTGGCTGGCATCACGCAATGTCCAGTCAGGCAGGCCGAGTGGGTCAGCAAGATGAGCCAGCCAGATAGTCAACAAATAAAGGTACCTGCTGCCATGTTCGAGGAGCTGAGTTCAGTCCCCATAAGGAGAAAACAACTTTCTCTGGCCTCCAGACAAGCACTGTTGTGCCACATTCCCCTCCACCGAGTGAATGAATAAATAAGTGTTAAATGAGCGTGAAGGCGTGGCACCCACAAGAAATAGGGCAATAGTCAGGGCCCGGTGTGTGTGATTCCATTAGGAAATAATAGAGAAAGCGTTAATTTTAAAAGAAAAAGGAATAGCACTGGAAGGTATTTAAGGAAGATGAGTATTTGAGTTGGACCTCTGGGGCCAGAGGGTCAGGCTGTGAAAGGGACGATGCTGCTGTCAATGAACAATTTGAGGGAGAGCCTCAAAAGAGCTGCTGAGGTGTGGAGGGAAAGCCTGGCCTGTCTGTCTAGTGCAGGGCACTTCTTGACTGAAGCCCAGAAATCAGTGGACGTCTGGCCCTGCCCACTGGGAGAGTGGCCTCCACTTTCTCAGCAGGCTGTCGGCAGCATGGGCGTCCTTGGCAGTTATCTGCAGCCTCAGAGGCTGCTGTGAGCTGTGTGCTCTTCAGAGCACTTGAAGCAGTCAGAAGAATATGATTGACTCCCAGGCCCACTCACGAGCTTTGTGAAATACTTGCTTGGGCCCACTGCAGGAGGCACTATTTCCAGCAGCAGGACGCCTTGGGGTACTTGGAGGCCAGGGAAACTTGCCCCTGCAGAGAAGAGACCTGCCCTGCTGGCCGTGTTTAATGGGGCCTCCCGCCCAGCACTGTCCTCCCTGTGAGCACTGTGCTCTGGCAGGACCCCGGAGACGCGGCTCGATGACGATGCTGGGTCTCTGGGACTCTCAGGTGGATGACAGTCTGGGGCAGCTGCAGACCTGTGACAGAGATGTGCAAGCTTCGGACGGCTAAAGCGGCAGCAGTGACTTATGTCCAGGACAGGACAAGGCAGAACTGTCAGTGACAGAGAGAGACCGGGGGGAACAGGGCTTTGCTTCTGCAGAAAGGAAAGGCCCAGGTAGGCGTGTGCTGCGGGCAAGCTGAACGGAACCATGGGGGATGTTTCGGGGCACCTGGACAGCAGACCCCAGAGCAGCATGGAACAGCTGGCGGGTCTCCCGCGTGGACGGGGACATCAGGAGGACTGAGTGCACACTCTGGAATTCCAGTCGCTGCTGAGGGAAGTGCGACCCGAGTTTCGCGGCCTGGGTCGATTCCAGTCTTTCTCACGGTGGTGTCTTTCCAGCTCCAGGACAGGTGTGTGACCAGTGTCTGGCCTGCCTGCTGTGGACAGACTGCTCAATAAGGACCTTGTGCTCCAACTACTGGACTTCTGCGCTGTGACAAGATGCAGACCCGGAGCATGTGTACGGTGGAGAGGCAGGTGGCTTCAGTTCACGGTGAAGCAGACTGCCGAAGCAGCTTCTAAAAGCTCTGCTTATATCAAATAACCGTGGCGGCAGATAGGTAAAAGGCTGCCATGCCAGGGGAGCCTGGGGTTCAGTGCGGACCTGAGAGGGGAGGCTCTCAGACTTCTGTGTAAGCCAAGTCCCTCTGCAGATACAGCCCAAACCCCAAATAAATGTACAATGTGATCCCAGAGATCTGCAGGAAAATGTAAGCAGGACGTGTTGGCTGTGACAAGATGCCCAAGAGAAACTAGTTAAAAGGAAGAGAGGCTTGTTTGACTCATAGCTTCGGTTATTTTTGGTTCTGTCGCTTTGGGCCTAAGAAAAGTTAGGATACAGCAACAGTAGCACCTGATTCAAGCCACCTACTTTATGGCAGCCACGAAGCAAAAAGAAGAGACTGGTGACAAGATTTACTTCTCTGGGGCATGCCTCCGGGACCTACACCTTCCGTTTCTTCCTCTCCACCTCTCAAAAATGGCATCCAACCAAGAATCCATCGATGGATTAATCTAGATGAGTTCAGAGCCCTCATGGCTCAGTCGCCTCCCCAAAGCCCCTTACCTCAACCACGAGCCTTCTTAGGAGGCATTCCAGATTCCAGCCAGGACAGAAGATGGCAGTGAATGAACACAGAGTATCAGCAGGGAAGGAGGGCCTGGACCCGCCTCGGGTGCTCTTCAGAAGTGTACTCTATCTTTCACTTTCTTAAATGAATCTAAAAATAAACGCCAGTGAGAAAGCAGAACTTCCGCAGAGAAGGAACGCGGGAGCCGAAAAGTGGAGTGAATGCGAGGAGGAGCACACCAGGGGTGTCGCAGTGCGGCTGGCAGGCGAAGAAGCAGACTAGAGGGACACTGAAATGACTGAACCAAAGAAACACGGAGAAAAGGAGTGAAACAGGTGGACAAGGTGCGGGGGCCTGCGGTGCTCAAGCCCAACACAGACACTGAGCCTCCCAGGAAACAAAGAGAAAGGAGATAAGGAGGCTTTGAAGAAACAACATCTGAAAAAAAAAAAAAACAACAAACCCAAATGTGACAAGCAAGTGATTCTAAAATTCAAGTAAGATAAACTAAGATACTCACATCGTGGTTTCCAGACGTGGGCTGGCAGCGAGGGACGCTCAGAACGGAGGGCCAGGGAGGAGGTACCCTCGGAAAACCACCAAGCAGCTTCCCTAGAGACCACGGAGGCCGGAAGGCCACCGCGTCAATAATTCTAAGTGGGTAGGGAGAGGGACACACAGGAGAGACAGTCTCAAACTTAGGGGAGTCTCTTTTTCTTCCTCCTTTTAGACCAGCCCGGCAAGCAGTGTTCAGGGCGTCCTTCAGAGTGAAGTGAAGTCAGGTGGTAAGTCAGAGCTGCGGACGGCTGGGGGACGTGCAGGGGGTAGGCGCTCTGAGGCCCAAGCTCAATCCCTGAGGCCCCAAGGCAGAGGTGAGGACTGACGCACACAGCTTTCTGTCCGACCTGTCCATGCCTGCTGTGGGCATATACACACAAAAATGAATAAACGCGACAGACACATGATGAAAGGAAGATCTGTGGGAGCTGTGTGTGCGGCCACGTGGGAGCTAGCCCTGTGGCTTTCATTTGCAACTACTTTAAGCTTCCTATGATTAAAAGGCACCCAGGCCACCTTACTCCCAGTGGGCAGGCCGCAGCCGAAAGGAACAGAAAGCAAGTGGAGTGGGAGAATTTGCAGGTGAACTGGAGCCCTGAGTCCTGCTCATGAGAATGGAGAGAGGCGACCGCTCAAAAGGCTAAACCGTTGGCAGTGAGCTAGCTGTCGGGTTCTAAGGACAGACTAAGGAAAGGAGCTAGAATTTGTCACCTCCTGCTCACTGCATTGCTCACCATAGCCACTAGGTGGAGCCAACTCGAGCCCATGATCAACAGATGAATCAAAACGCGCAGCGTACTTACACACTGGAATCTGGCCTCCTTCAGTTGTCTTCTGTCCACCAGCTGGTCCACGTCTGTCCACATCTTGCCTCGGCCCTGAGGTCCAGCTTGGCCCTGTGCACTGGGCAACTGGGCTCATCTGTATCTATCTTCAGCTATACCTCCAGGAAGACCTCTGAATTTCATGGTCTCCCCAACCCTTCTGCAGCGAGTGCGCATGCACACACACACACACACACACACACACACACACACACACGGACATTAATAGGAGTATTAAAATCGGGGTGAAAGAACATATATTTGTTAAACACTAGAGATTGAGACTGCTTGGCAAATTGAAGTCTCATGAGCCTAGGGTTACTGCAGGAAGCTAGGAAGCCTGGCAAGACAAACATGTCTGCCCGTTATCTGTGCACTCGGGACAACTTACAACCGTGTCTCAGTTACTGTTACTGCTGTGCAGGCACCATGACCCTTAAAGCAACTTATAAAAGGAAGAAGTTATTGGGACTTAGAGTTTCAGAAGGCGAGTAGAGTCCTGCCAGTCACTGCAGGGAACATGACAGCAGGCCGGCAGGCATGGGGCCATGGCAGGACAGAGAGCTTGATCTGATCCGTGAGGACAAGGCCTGGGGCTTTGCAATGTCAGAGCCTCCCAATCCTCCCCAAACAATTCCACTGCCCAGGGGCCACGCCTTGGATATATGAGCCTCAGATGGTTGTATCTGCCGCCCCCAAAGCAGCTCCCATCCGAGTGCGATGCGTACCTGCGAGAGGGAGGGCTGGACAGAGCAACCACAGCCTGCCCTCCAAGTAGCCTATCCCCTACAGGGGAAGCCAGGCTCTGTAATCTCAGAGCAGGAAGGATGGCCAGAGGGTGGGAAACACGTTGTGCAATTGGCCACTTGAAGACCACTTACAGTGACCACAAACTGAGGGCTAATCCGCAAGGCACTGCAGCACCACCCACCTCAAAGGAGGGAGACATTCCAGGAAGTGCTGGGGCCCATGCACCGGGAGACTGTGTGCTCAGCAGGCCTTGAGTCGATTTCCCTCCAACAGATATCCAGTTTTTAATAGTTAGCCTTTGTATCCCGTCTTTCAAACACATTTATCTTTATTTGTGTGTATGTGTGGGCGAATCTGCGTGTGTATACACATATGATATGGTGCTCTAGGAGGCTAGAGAAGGGCACTGGAGCCGAGGCAGTTGCGGGCCGCCCGAAAGGGCTTCTGGAAATTGAACTCTAGTCCTTTTTGAGAGCAGCCAGTGCTCTTGGCCACTGAGTCATCTCTCCAGCGCCTGGACCCGTGTCTTAAACTAACGCAGGGGCTGGAGAGATGGCTCAGCAGTTAACAGCACTCACTGCTTCTTCAGAGGATTACGCTTCCCAGAACCCACATGGCCTCTCACAACCACCTGTAACTGCAGAGGAGCCAACATTCTCCTGTGGGCACTGCACGCACGTGTGTGCAGGTAAAACACCCATACACATAAAATAAAAATCAGTTAGATCTCAACCACTGGACCCCTTTTGTCTCCTAGAGACCGTTCAAGACACCACCCGTTATGCCAGGATCACGAGACCCTCAGAGACCACCAGGAGACGACTCGATGCAATTGCAAGAGAGCTTTATTACAAGAGCGATGGAATTTGGGACCCAAGTCTCACTGACGTAGCAGTGACTCTGAGCAAGCAGAATTTTTAAAGGGAAAAAAGGCAAGCAGGGGGTTTCCATGGCAGCAGGCAGGGGGGTTCATGCCTTGGCATTACAGGATTGGGTGACCTTTTACATAATCACAATTGCCATTCTTCTAAACTACATCTGCAACTTTCGGGAAAATTTTCCCAACCGATTCTCATTAATTATTGCCAGGGAGATTGTCTCTATTTTCTATCAAGTATTTATTCTGTGATATTTCCTGGAGGCTGTTGCTAGGAGAGTTAACTTTGTTTTCTGCCAAGTGATATTTCCTGGTACCTGAGTTTAGCTCCAGGTCAAGATGGGTCCTTATTTCAAAATGGAGTCACCCAGGCTAACTTAAACTCTTCACACCCAAAGGCACAGCAATCACCATCTGCCTTCTCCAAAATTTTTAATTCTAAAACCTGCTCCATGACAACACCCTGATTCAGCCCAAAGCAGCCCTCCGAACACTATGCATGAAGTCTGGTCCACCACCATCCCAGCTTGTAACAAAACAGAGGGCAGAAGGTATTAGCTCCACTGAGGCCATTTTGTCCCTCATCGACCACTGGAGCTGGTACCGTCCACCACTGCCGGCTGAAGTACTCTATGGCGCTCGACTTCACAGCTAGCTGCAGCTTTCTCATGTCTAGAGCGCACTCATGTTCTCCACAGGTCTACACGTGGGCCAGGACTCTGGCGCTGTGGAGTTGCTCACCCTTTGCCCCCATCTCTAAGCTAACAAAGAGGAGTTCAGTAGGAGCTAGAAGGGTTTGGAGCCCAAGTGTCTGAGACTGGAGAGCGGCCGCAGGAGCAAGACAAGCGTCTGCTGGTGCTGGAGTCCTCGCCGGGAAGGACAGTCTAAAGATTTCAAAAAGACTGTACAGGCGCCTCCTTCCCGCACTGCTGCTCTTCCTACAGAAGACTCTCTAGTTATTTGTTTGTTTATTTATTCACTTTACATCCGATTGTAGGCCCCCACCTTGTCTCCTCGCGGTCCCGCCCTCCCTCCTTCTCCCTCTCCCCCGTCCTCCCTTAGCAACAAACGCCAGCCTATCAAGTCTCATCAGGACTGGCTGCATGCTCTTCCTCTGTGACCTGGCAAGGCAGCTCTGCTGTGGGGAAGTGACTGAGGAGCAGGCAACAGAGCCCATGTCAGAGACAGCCCTGCTCCCCTTACTCGGTAACCCACGTGAAACTGGGCTACCTCTGAGCAAGGGTCTCAGTTGGTGCATCGGTCTCCACAGGCCTCCCTGGGCCCAGGTTCTACACAAGGCTTTTGCACACCTTTTTGGATGCGAAGTGTCTTCGTGGTATACAGTTAGATCACTTAGTTCACCCCCGGACTCTTGTTTGACCAGCCCTCAAGGTTCCCCGGAAGGCGTTAATACTTCCGGAATGAATCCAGCCTTGTTCAGCTCTGCCTCACCTCTGATCGCTCCGAAGGTTCTAACAGGAGCTGAGCAGCACTGTTCGGGCAAGCCCTGCAGGGCAGGACACAGTCAGGGTCTTTCTGTGGCGTCGGCCCTCCTGCTCCTAAGTTCACTTCCACCGTCCTGCGGAATAAACAAGCCCCTATCGGACGCGGGTCCTCGTGGAACAGGACTCCCACCGCGGCATGTCTGCCTGAGGCCTGCGCCACCGGAAGCCAAAGCCGGGCACCGCCAAGACGGCGGGTCCTCCGAGACACCTAGAGAGTTACGGGGATTGGCCGCGAGGTGCGATGACGTATTTCCGGACCAGCAGTCTTTAAATCCCGAGGGTCACGGTGCAGCAACTTCCGGTTGCCTCGAGGCCGCCGAGGCTTTTCACAGCGCTAGGTAGGTGCGTGTGGCGGGAGCTGAGGCAGAAGCGAGTGTGGCGGCGTGGATGCCAGGCGGGCCGCGTCCTGCGGAGAGGGCAGGAGTGCCGTCGAAGGTGCGGCCTGGGGCAGCGGGAGGCCTCGCGCCGGCCGGAAGTGGGCCGCGTGCTCTGCCGGGCCGACGTGCGGAGCAGGCAAGGCGCGGGGGGCCGACGTGCGGAGCAGGCAAGGCGCGGGGGGCCGGGGGCCGGGGGCCGCGGCGTGTCTGGCAGGTGTCTTCCGGCCCTCAAACCCCAGCTGCTGACCAGCTGCTGGACAGCCTTTAAGACGTTTCTGTCCGCTGAGTGGTCTCGGGAAATCGGGCCCCTGTGATGTTCAGCCCACTGCGATGTCGAGCAGCCAAACAACGGGGACTTCTGCCACACGCACGTTCCCCCACCAGTCTGGAGCGCGCCCTTCGCGCGCAGAGCCCTGAAATTTAAATTAGACTGTAATAATGTTAACTCCCCAACAGGTGCTTCTAATAAAATACCTAATGTGTGCTAGGTATAAGAATTTTCAGTTTTTATATGAAAAATGTCATGATTTAGCTCTTTATACCCCTCATTATCCTCTTCACGGTTTTAGGAATTAGATACTTGGGCCGCAGGCAGCCATTCGCTTGTTAGATACTGTCTTCAAAATGTACATCTTGCTCATCCACTTAGTTATTAAAGGATGAATTTACCAAGGGTGTAAATTCTAAGAAATGAAACTGCTCTGTGTCCCAATACTAGAATATTTGGAATCATGTTGTGAAGTTGGTAGAATTTTTTTTAACATGATACTGTTTTCTTTCTCACTCGTCACTGTTAAAAAATTGAACAAGTATATTACAAGCAACCTGTGTTAGGACTGTGCAGCAAAGTTACACAGCAGGTTCACAAATCATGCCACACAACTGATTCAACGTGGGAAGGTTATTAAGGGAAGGGGTCACAATGACCGTCTCTGGGTAGGGCAAGAGATGGGAGGGGGAGCGAGTTCTCTTATAAGGGGACCCAGAGCATGTACAGGTGGTCCGTAGGTGGCTTCACAGATGCCTGATGTTCCGCTTGTCAGGTCCCTTGATAATGGCCATAGAGATGCCTGCTTACAGATCCCATTAGTCCTTCCTTTTTGTTTTATTAAAAAGTGAGGATCTAGGAAGGGGTGATGGTAGGGAGGGCATAGGGGAGACCTTTGCTCTCTTCAAGCTACTTCCTGCTGATTAGGGGCATTGTCATTCCCAGAGTATAGCTGGTCCTCACCATCAGGGTCAATTGGAAGGTCATTGTCATCTGGTTCTGTGGGCAGAGGTTGATAATCCTCTAAGAGTAACTGATTAATGGTTTGGTTAGAGAATTTTTGCATTTGTTGTTGGAGGAGTGTAGAGAGGAAGTTAATAAAGCAGGGTGCAAAAAGCAAAAGCAGAAGAGGTGTGAGGAAGGGCAGAATCCATTTCCATATGGGGTTCTTGAAGGCCCAAGAGCTAGAGGCCTGGACTTGTTCCCTTTGCTTTTGTAGATTTGTCTGGGAAACTGGGAGCTGGACAGGTTGGCATCACTAAAAAGGAATAAGTCAAGGGATCACCCTTGGAAATACAATTAAGTGGTGGAGTCAGGAAAGGCTGGAAGGGCTGTCCCCCTACCCCGACAATGGAGGAACTACACGGAGAGGTTGGTCCCCAGTACTCCATCAGGACTGAGTAAGTGGCTCCGGTGTCCACAAGGCAGGAGATGGGCTGCCCCAATACCATGATAATTACCCGTGGATACTGCTAGTGATGGCAGTGGTCAGGTCAAGTGAACCCAGGCCCCTTCAGTCGTCTGTAGCTAGGCGTAGGATATCGGTCGGAGGGCGATCTGGGAGTGATGCCACCATATCATGGGAGAAATGGTGACAGTCAACACCCCAGTGTCCCTCCTGGTGGCATTTTGGACATGGCCTCAGTGGCTTGCAGGGATTAGGACAAAACTGGACCCCATTTGAAACAGGGACCCTGTGGTCTTCATGCCTTAGGAGGCAAGGGAGCCTGGGTAGTTGCTGAGGCCGGTTGGATGGCCTTAGCCAGCATTTGGTATTTTTGCTTGCAGGCTTTCTCACCTCTTCCATGGTACACCTTAAAGGCCAGCGCTGACTTCTGCCTGTGGAGTCAGAGGTCCGCTCTCCCCAAGTATTTAAGCTTAGCCCTGATGTCAGCGTAACCCCGGGAGAAAAAATAGGTCATCAGAAGTTGCCCACCCTCTATACTTTCCGGCTCTAGATTACTATTTTGTAAGAGGGCCTTTGTAAGGCACTCTAGGAGTTGAAACATTTTTTTATTCTTGTCCTGAATGACCTCCTGGAGCTTTTCATAATTAACTGGCTTAAGGGCAGCCTTGGGGAAACCAGCCAAGAGGCAGGTTGTGAACTGATCTCTATCTGAAATGCCTTCTGGGGTATTATAATCCCCAGATTATAATTGTGGATCCTGCTGGGGCACTGCCTCAGCCCCAACCAGGTGTGCTGCGTTTGTTTGGTGAACCTCAGCTGCATGTGTTCTCAAACTTGCTCCTCAGGTAATAGGTTATTGGTAAGAACGATATATGTGTCATGGAAGGTGAGACTATAAGATTGAGTGAGATATTGAAATTCTTTAATGAAAGTAGAAGGATTACAGGTATAGTATTCTAGTCTCTTTCCTATTTGAGAAAATTCAGTTAATGACAAGGGAACATTCACCCTAACTAAGCCATCCACACTGGTCACCTGCAAGGGAAGAATTGAGGCTGGTTTATGCTGAGTAGAAGAGGTCTTTGCTATGGAGCGAGAGCGGGTAGCAGAGGGGCTAATAGCTGTTGGTGGGGTGAAAGTAGGTGCCAAAGTAGGATGACTAGGACAGCCTGTTGCTGGGGAGGGGCTGGAGAGATGGGTGAGAATGCTGGAGAAGCCGAAGAGGAAGAGGGGGAAGCCAGAGGTTGAGAAGAAGCTGGAGGTGGAGAACGGGGAGGTGGCGGTTCATTGGTGGGGTCAAAGTCAGAGAACTCTGGAGGTTGAGACTTTATAGCTAGAAGAAGTTGGGTAGGAAAACAGGAGGAGCAGAGAGGGGGTTTAGAGCAGAGAAGAAAGCTTGAACATAAGACACCTCCTTCCATTTACCAGATTGCTGACAGTGTTAAAAAGATCCCGTGAAATATTGGGATTTAATGTGTCGTTAATTGGCCAGTTTGAAGCATTATCTAAGGAATATGTAGGCCAATTTTTATTACAGAGGCGTATGAGCTTAGAGGCCCTTAACTCAGGCTCTATGAGTAGGGTTTTAAAATTCTCCAGAAGACATCCCAGTGGGGACACTAGAGGAATGGATGAATGGGCAGTTCCCATTGGGAGGGTAGGAGTCAGTGACCTACCAGAGGCGTCCCAAAGGCAAGGTTTGACTCAGTAGAGTATGGCCCTACCTGATCCAACAGCTCGTCAGCATTGGCCAGAGACCAAGGGCACAGCTGCCTGTAGGAGACACGGTTTGCCTAGCACTAGGATTTTCGTAGAGAAACCGAGCATGTAGAAGGGGGAAAAAAATCTCACCCAAGGGAAAGAGGAAGCCCAAAATGGAGGTCAGCAAAAAGGGTCAACTGTAGCCAGTGAAGACTGTTTGGGGATTCCTCTGTCTCAAAGGTAGTAGGAAGTTGCCGGATGCTCAACAGTCAGTCTTCCCCTACCAAGAGAGACATTTATTCTGACCAGTGAGGGAACTCACCAATCCAGCCAGCGTTGAATGCAGCAGATAGCGATCTGGTCGCTGGAAAGTGGGTTGCAGGTGGATTTGAAATGAAATAGGTTCCCAGCAGCCCCGGTGGGGTGCTAGCGCTGAAAGTACCCACCATGCCACTGAGAGCACCTATTCCATGCCACTGAGAGCACCTATTCCATGCCACTGAGAGCACCTATTCCATGCCAGGCGCGCCAGCATTAGGACTGTGCAGCAAAGTTACACGGCAGGTTCACAAATCACGCCACACGACTGGTTCCACATGGGAGGCTTATTAAGGGAAGGGGGAAGGGGTCACAGAGACTGTCTCTGGGTAGGGCAAGAGAGGGAGGTTTGTGTGAGTTCTCTTATAAAGTGACCCAGAGCATGGGCAGGTGGTTTCAGGTGGTCCGTGGGTGGTTTCACAGATGCCTGATGTTCCGTTTGTCAGGTCCCTTGGCACTGTCCGTGGAGATGCCTGCTTACGGATCACAACAACCTGTATTTAGACAACATAAAAATATTCCTAATAAACCCATCTTTAAAGTGTTTGCTTTGTATTACTAAAAAGACACTATTATAAAGCAGCATGGAGAGGCTGGTTCTGAGGCCATCCAGTAGAGAATGGATTTTGTGTATACTACTCATTCCTTTTGCATCTGGGTTCTGTGGCTGTTACCTGGAATGCAAGCTTTCTTTGAACAGTTCATAAAATCTGTTCACTGTTTTTCCTACTTCGTCATCTTTCCCTGATGTTGTTCTTCCGTTTTGCATTCTCCACTGTGCCTGCTTTCTAAACACCTCGTTAAGACTAGGATTGCCACTGATAAGAAGTAACTGATGAATGATGCTCACAGGGCCTTCCAAACAGGATGGATCAGCGACTGTTTGCAGAAGTCAAATAGAGCTATTATTACTAATGGTTTCTCTGTTTACCTTCAGGTTCTGAAAGTTTTAAGCCTGTATTTACTACAAGACTAAAAGATTTGATAATGGAAAATATCTGCATAAAAGCTGAGCCTCAGGTGAGCTGGGTTATCTTTGTTTCTGTACATATATGTGTGGGTGTACAATGGTATGTGCTGCATGTATGCATTGGTGTATGTAAATATATAAATGTACTTACATGTGTATGTACATTAATGTACACTTTAGTTTAGAAACTCATCACTGAGGTTTAACTTACATATATGTTTTAATTGTATAACTCGGTTTTGAAATACAATCATAAAACCATCCGTTATGTTAATTCTTTAACGTGTTCCATTTTGTGCCCTTTCCTAAGCCATTTGGGATCTCTCCTCTGTAGGCTTTGACTTTTTAAAACCCACTTTATTTGTGGGTCCTCAAGCCTCTACCTCCTTTCTAAGCCCCCAACCCTAGGTAGAAGAGAAAGAAGGTTATTAGGGACAGGGGATGTAGACCTCTTTAGCTGGAGTTCCGTGGGGCGATTCCACTCTTTGTCATCAAGATATCCGGAAGTCCAGCAAACCAACAGACCAGCAATCCGGCCATAGCAAAAGCAGCAACAGGGACCACCAGCAGCAGGAGTGCAGTTCAGCAGAAGTGCCGCCAAGAGTTCTCCGGAGCTTTTCTCTCTGGAGCAAAGCATTTTCTGTCTGTCTCCTCCCCCCTCCGCCCCCACACTCCGATTTCTACCTTCTCAGAGTCTGCACCAGGATATTTTTCAGCTGGTAATACCATCCCCCCTGCACGAGGCAGTTTCCTGCTGACAAGGATCATACACCCTCTCAGGAGGTGGTTTATCAGCTGACAGATTGAGAGGCTGCTGGCAGCTATGGGCAAAGCATTCCTGCGTCCCACACCTGGGACCACAACAAAAACTTACCCAAACAGCACAACCAAGACTTCCACTGCACCCCTCCCTCAGCACTGGAGTTGCAGAGACCTGCCCCTTGCCCAGCTTCTATGTGGGTGATGGGGACTAAAGTCCTGTGTCTGTGCCTGTGAAACAGTCTACTCAATGGATTTTTTTTTTTTTTTCAGTCAGAAGATATCCCCCTGCCCTGCCCTGGGTATTGAATCCAGGGCTTTGCACATTGTAGGTGTGCTGGATAGTTTTATGTCAAATTGACACAAGCTAAAGTCATTTGAGA
This sequence comes from Meriones unguiculatus, assembly GCF_030254825.1. NCBI lineage: Eukaryota > Metazoa > Chordata > Mammalia > Rodentia > Muridae > Meriones > Meriones unguiculatus. The sequence continues at coordinate 31,333,860 of NC_083354.1, read as the reverse complement.
GGAGGAAACCTCGATTAAGAAAATGCCTTCAAAAGTCAGGCTGTAACATGCATTTAATTCCCAGCACTCAAGAGGCAGAGGCAGGTGGATCTCTGTGAGTTCGAGGCCATCCTGGTCTACAGAGTCCAGGACAGCCAAGATTGCAGAGAAACACTTTCTGAATACACTCCCTCCTGAAACAGACAGACAAACAAAAAACAAGAGTCAGGCTGTAGGCAAGCCTGCAGGGCGTTCTCTTAATCAGTGATTGATGGAGGAGGGTCCAGCCCATTGTAGGTGGGGCCACCCCTGGGCTGGTGGTTGTGGGAATGGAGGCTGAGCAATCCATGGTGAGCAAGTCAGTAAGCAGCACCCCTTTAGGCCTCTATTGGCTCCTGTCTCCAAGTGTCTGCCATGCTTGACTTCCTGTCCTGACCTTCAGGGTGGACTGCATTGTGGAAGTCTAAGCCCGATAAAGCCTCTCCCCCCTCCCCTCCCAGCGCAGGTTTGCACAGAAGACACTGGACGAGCAGTCCACCACCCCAGCTGCAGCCCTGTCTGATGGACAGAGGCACACATTCTCGCGTGGTTGTGTGTGAGTGTGGGTGAGGGGGTGAAGTTGCTAGATGGTGGAGAATGCATTTGGTTAACAGTTCTCTGGCGCGTGGCCCAGTTTTGTACTTTACACTTGATCTGCATACAGTTACTCCCGGGATTGTCTGGGGCCTAGCAGAGCTGTTCTTTGTCGTGCCAGGAAACAGTGGCTTGTGAAGATGTGCCGTTGTACTTCACGGAGCAGGAATTGGCCAGCTTGAGACTCGATGAGAAAGCGCTGTACAAGGAGGTGGTGCTGGAGAACTTCCTACACCTGGCTTTTCTGGGTGAGGCTCTGCGCCAGGCAGGTCTGCTTGGGTTCTTGGGTGGAGGGGCTTGCGGTGGAGTCAGCTCCAGGTGGCGACACTGGCTCACCCTGGGACTCGCCGCTTCCTGCCCACTGTAGCACAGGGTGCCCTTCAGGAGTTTTTAATGACCTTGCAGGTGTGTTAGGTGTGTGCTGACCCAGGGCTCCATCCTCAGCCACGCTCCATTTAAGTCACTTTTCAGCTTTTACAAAAAGCTTTTAAGATGTATTTTAATCATATGCAATGTTTCATTATGACATTTTCGTACATGAGTAAATGTTATTTTGGTCATATTTTCTGTCCTGTTACCCCTCACACACACACCTACTATCTAATCTCCTTCCTCTTTGCAACCCATCCCTGCCTACCTTCATGTCTTTAAACTTTCGGTGTATGCCCTAATGAATTTGATTGGAGTTACATACAGGATCTTCAGAGTTTTGTATGTTGAAATGCTTTTATTAAGAGGGATATTTAGAATAAAAATTTAAATATTTTACTGGTTATATATGTATAGTCACACTTTTGCACTCTCAGCTTTGCAAACTTACTACATTTGTGGTTCTGTACAGTAACAAGTAGAACAAGGAAATTATTTTTGCTTTTTATGGCAACATTAAAAATTTTAAATCACCTTTATATTGAAATAGGTTAAGGTGGCTGACAGAGTCTGTGACTTCCCTCCAGGGTACATCTCAAAAGTGAGGAAGTATGCGCAGCTGATTGAGGCAGAGGTGTCCAGGGTGAAGGCATTCCTCTAAGCCAGGAAGACATGGCCGAGTCACTGCTGTCCAGTGGAGGCCTCTCTGTAGCCAAGCACATTTCTGTAGACAGAATGCTTTTTACTTTATTAAAGTTGTTCGTTAAGATGCACAAAGCAGACACTTGTGTCCTTTTGTTTGCTGCTTCTTTTCAAGACAGGGTTTCTCTGTGTAGCTGTGGTTGTCCTGGTGCTTTGTAGACCAGGCTGGCCTTGAAGTCATAGAGATCCTCCTGCCTCAACCCAAGTTCTCTCTCTCCCCCTCTGAGAGCAGGGCATGGTACAGAAGCTGGGAGAGGCTCATTAGTCAAAGCCAGAACAATGTTTGTGAGGTACGTTGGCCACGTGAGGGTGCTGTTCCCTCTCAAGCGTTGTTTAAAAGCATTTGTGTGCTGCCTGGACAGATCCGAGCCTGCCAGGCAACCCGGAAGCTCAGTGCTCAGGCCAGCTGAGAGAATGCAGAGCCCAGAAGAGGGCATCAGATCTGCTGGAGAGGGGGTTGCAGTCAGACTCGGGTGCTAGGCCGCATCTGAGGACGGGCCCTCTCTAAGAGCAGGGCGTGCCCGTAATTGTGGAACCTTCACTTGGGCTTGTCTGTTGCTTTTGTTAGCACAGGTTCTTCCGACCTTATGCATTAGCAGATGTCCGTGAAATCAAGGTATGAGACCACGATTAAGAATATTTATAAAATAAAACCTCATCAGGGTGTGTCATAGGTCAGCAGGTAACTGGCCGAGCCTGATGATCTGAGTTGCATACATGGGACATATGTGGCGGAAGGAGAGAGCAGACTCCAGCACGTTGTCTTCTGACCCTCACATCCACACATTCTCACACACACACACACACACACGAATGTACGTGTGCACACACATACTCTAGATAAACTTTAAAAGTATATGGGAGCATCACATGAAGTAATTGTTTTTGTTTCCTGTTGCTGTGATGAAGCACCCCGCAAAAGCTCCTTCAAGGGAAAAGGGTTTATTTGGCTCACCCCTCCAGGGTATCGCTTACCACTGAGGAGAAGCCAAGTCAGCCGGAACCTGATCGCACCCATCCACTCAGGAGCAGAGCAGTGAAAGCATGTGTGTTAAGCCCAGCTGACTCCATTTTCTCCAGTCTACAGTTCCAGCCTGGGAACCAGTGCTGTCTGCTCAGGGTGGGGCTTCCTCACTCAACATGAGAAGGCCCTTCCCAGGCCCACAGGCCAGCCTTGTCTAGACAACCCCTTGGTTCTAGTTACCTCAAGTTAGTTGAAATTAACCCTGTGGGGCTGGAGAGTGGCTCCGCATTTAAGAACACTGGCTTTTCTTGCAGAGGATGTGGGTTTGATTCCCAGAACCCACACAGCAGTTCAAAAACACCCGTAACTCCAGTTCCAGGGCATCTGACACCTGGCCTCCATGGCACTGCACACGTATGGTACTCACACGTAGGCAGACACTAATAACATAATCCTAAAAACATTAACCATCAAAGCAATGTTTCCTAAAATTTATCCACATGGGTTTCTGTCGAGGGTCACGGCGCATATGTCTGTCCAATGTGTATAGACAGAGACTCAAACCCAAACCCTTCCTTTCCCTAAACACTGAGAGACCACTGCATGGCTGCGTGGACCCTATCTTTTTTGCACTCTTCCTCCAGCACGGGAGTTGCCAGCCCTTCTGGCTGTGTGCACACCCCTGGCCATGCGGCTTCCTGTGGCTCAGGCTTTACGCTGCGGCTGGGCTACCCACCGCAGGCCCCCTCCCTGTAAGCGCCCCTTAGCACTGGTTGTGGTGGCCCAATGCTACGGTGTACAGGAAGCATTCAGGGATGAATGCTGCTGTCGAAGCATGGGCCGCCCCAGGGTCCCCGCTTTCCTTCAGTTGTGCCACTATTGGCAGCAACCTGAAGCAGCCTGGGGAGGCCTGAGGGTGGCTCATGCACCTAGTGGTGACCCTGAGAGTTGAAATCCTGGCAGGTCATTTTCAGCTTGGTTCCAGGATTCTCTCCTGCCGACCATTCTGCCCCAACCTCCACCCATTGCCTACCTCCCCTTAAAAAACCCCGAGTTCCAAGCATCAGGCTTCCAGGGGCCAGAGCTCTCAGAGGTCCAGGGACTCCTTGGCCACCACCAGCCTCCAGTTACCAGTGAGGCCAGCAAGAACCTGCAGTCGAGATGCCAATCCCAGTGCAGACCCCCTAGTCTGGCCCCGTTGTGACCAGCCCCAGGGCCGCAAAGGACTGTCTGCGCCCAGGCAGTGCCCAGTACTAGTACCTTACTCCGGCCCCTTGAAGGAGGGTCTGCTCGTTGTTAATGACCTTCCTTGGTGAATGGATTTCCTTCCAAACCGCCTTTGGGCATTGCGCCCAAAGCAACTGGAGAGGCGCCAGTGGCAGGCTTGTCTTCCTGAGGTTTCACAGAGCAGAGGGACAGTGTGGGGAGTCCTTGACTGGCCTGGGCCTCATGGGCTGCACCCTCACACCTTACAGGCGTGATTGGGGCGCCTCTGAGCCTAGCCCTGGTGCTAAACCCAGCAGGGCTGGCAAGGGACTCTTTCCTTCCCAATCCCAGGGCCCTCGCTCCAGGCAGCTGCTGCTGGCCAGAAGTGGGTAGGGCTTTTATTGTGAAAGGGGCCTCCCCCTCCCGAGCTTTCTGGGGACTGGGGAGGCTGGGCTGCACCACTAGACTGGGATTTTGCAAACTCTGGAGAGGTCCCCAGCCATTGGCGGCAGCTTGCAGCAGGGCCTGGGACCCAGGCGTGGAGCATCCTCCTGTGTTGCCCCTTCCCCGGGATCTGGCGGCGGGAAAGGTGTGGACCACAGCCTGGGCAACCCAGGCTCCAGGGATGAGCCTTCCGGAGGCTGACCCCCGGGACTGCCGGAGTACACGCAGGCACATGGTAGGAGCTGTGGGACCGGGCAGTGGGTCCAGGCGGAGCCAGGGCAGGCGTGGGACCGGGCAGTGGGTCCAGGCGGGAGCCAGGGCAGGTGTGGGACCGGGCAGTGGGTCCAGGGGGAGCAGGGCAGGCGGCCTCGAAGGCGTGCAGGGGCTGCACACCAGGCCACGGTTACCCTCAAGCTTCTCATGGGGCCTCAGCGACTTTCATTTCTGCCCAGAATTTGGGATAACAAGTGCCCTCGGAAGAGGGTAGTGACACAGGAGTCTGGTCAAGGACCCCACGCATGGTAGCTGAGCAGTCACCTCAGCGCAACACCTGGAGGAGAGGAGAGGACTCCCCTGAGCACCCAGGGATAATGATGGAGGAGAGCCATTGAAGTCATGCCCTCCCTCCCAGAATGCATGAATGCCACGTGTTCTGTGCTTAGTGGTGCATTGGCGTTGTAGAAGATGCCGTGCATCACCTGTACTGCAGAGGTCCTGATGGCCGCCCTTCCCTCTCCCTGCCTGACCGGGAGCCCAGGCATCTGAGGAGTCCAGGCTCTGAGGACTGGATTGTTTTCCAGCCTCACAGGCACCAAGAGAGAAAAACAAGACTTTAGAAACCCTCAGGGCAGACTGACATGCTCTCTGCTTCTACTAGAAAACCTACAGCCCAGGGTTCCAGGATGTGAGTGAGCATGTGTGTGTGTGGGGGCAGCTGGAGTGTCTCTTTGTTGGCTTCATGACTCCCTGCTGAGAAATCCCTTTCTCTCCAGGTTTTGGGGGGCAGGTAGGAGCTCCCAGAGATGCCTCTTGGGAAGCTGACCCATGGACGGGGACTCAGAAGAAATTCTTTGTAGGAAGTAGTCAAATGGGAGCAGTTTCTGGTGCAGACGTGAGGGCCAGACGTGGAGGCCTGAGCAGTGGGCGCTGGGTGTCAGGGACCCTGAGGCCTGTTTGCTCCTGGCCTCTCCTCAGGCCTCACACGTTTTCTGCAAAGCTCCCAAAGAGCGGGGACTCTGAAGTCTGAGAGGAGGCATGGCTGCAGGTGCAGGTGTCAGCCGAGGTTCTGCGGGGTTCTGGTTTAGGAGCAAGCCTGCTGTCCAGAAAGTCTGGACCACGGCCGTGCGGTCCGAGGGTGTCACGGCACACCCTGTTGCGGGCCACTTTTAGGAGTGTATTTGTTCTTCCTCTGTGTGGTGGCAAATGCCTTCACCCACTCGTCCCTGCTGCTGTCTTGCTCGGGTTTCTGATGCCAGCTCAGCCACCTGGCTCCCCGCTCCTGGCTTCAGGCCTAGCTAGCCACCCTGCTGTGGAGCGGGCGATACCTGCAGCCATGGCAGCCTTCAGCCCACTGCCCTGCTGCTGGCCATGGACTTGGGTTTCTCTTAAGTGGCACTGGAAGGGGCTGTGTCACACGCTGTTGACTTGTGGGCAGTTTTTGTTTGGCTTTGGAAGGTGTTTGCTTGCAATGAGCAAATATCGTCTTCCAGTACCATCCAGAGAATTCAAATCTTCCAGTCTTGGCTGGGACAGCAGGCTTGTGGCTTTGTGCTTAGGAGCCAAGTTGGGGAGTGATTTTTCCAGAAATGCCATCAGCCAAGAACTGGCTAACAACTGTGGACGGGCTGGGGCTAGGGAGCAACAAGGAGAGGGAGAGATGGAGATGTGTTACACTAGCTCTGAGGAGAGCCTTTCCTTGTGAGCTGGCCTGGGAGTGTGTCCTGGCTGCTTGAGAGGGTGCTGTGAGCGGGGTTCTGGCTGTGGCACAGGAGCTCTGAGATGGCTTTTCTCAGTGGCGCTGCCCCTTGCCAGAGCATGCTGCTTCCTGCTGGTGTGACGGCTGAATGGTGGTTGGTCCTGTTCATGGGTTCCTCACAGGTACAGGTTGAGTCTTGTGGCCTGGCTGAGGAGACTGTCAACAGGAGAAACCTGATTGACTCTGTCCCACCACACCGTGCGGGGAAGTTTCTGGCAGGAAATAAAGGTTGGCCTGGTTGCTAGGCATGCTTGGTGACATCTGAACTAGCGTAAGAAGCCTCTGCAGGCTGCGTGCTGCAGTACCGGAGTGAGAATCCCAAGACACACAGGACCCTCCTCCTCCCCTCCCCGAAGGAGAGGAAGGACTCTGGCCTGGAGCTCACAGGAAAACTAGCAGCCAAAAGGAAAGAGAGGAGCAGGAGACAGTGTGTGTGTGTGGGGGGGGACGGTGTCAAGAGCCAGGGGCATGGTTTCCGTGAAGCCCAGAACACGTGTGCTCCGTGGCAGTCCTTGTTAGAGACGTGTCCGTGTCTGTGATGGTCTGCATGGAGTGGGCCACAGCCTCGGGCCAGCTGTCTCCTGGGCTGCCGTTTCTGGAGTTCTCCTTCTGTCTGTCTGTGCTTTCCCTGTAAGATTCAGAACGCCGTTGACATTTTTAATGTAGGGTTGAGGCGCGATTCTGACAGACTTGCTCCTTTAAATCTTGCTGACTTGGTTTTCAGGCATTTCCCTTTGCAGTAGCTCTTTTCTCGCTGCTGTGATAGAATGCCTGACAACAAGGCAGGTGAGGAAGGAAGGTTTATGTGACAGACGGTTTGAGGGTACAGACCAGCGAGGCAGGGAAAGCATGGCAGGAGCTTCAGGCCACACACAGCCAAGAATTGCTGAGACGATGCTGGTGGCCAGCTTGCTTGCTTGCTTTTTCCTCATCCAAGAGCCCCGGGCCCTGGGACAGTGCTGCCCATATTCAGGTGGGTCTCCCTCCTCAGTGAGACATTTCTGAAAACTCCACAGACACCCCCAAGAGATGTGCCTGTTAGTGACTGTGTCCCAGCCCAGTCACCTTGACAATGAAGATGAAGCAGTAGGCCCACCTGTGTTTGAAAAGCTCTTGCCACCTTTCTCTTCTTTAAGCAATTCCCCCTTGTGTGGAATCCTGCCTGTTTCTGGGTCTCTAACTCTCTGGCAGTGATTGGCGGGAAAGCAGCCGCAGAAGGGCTGGCAGCCCAGCTCACAGCCAGCTGTCCTGATGCCAAGGTGCAAGAGGGCCAGAGTGGGGTTCAGGCTGAGGGAGGCAGTGGTTGGAGCTTCCTGAATTCTGGGCCCAGTGGGAGCCGAGTCTGTGAGCCATCTGAGGGCTGGAGGCTGCAGTGACTGCTCAGGGGCCACGTGGGGCACAGTCAGCTTCCAGGACAGGGTGGCTCTGTTTCCACAGTGTGTGCTGCCTGGGCCCTGTGGCCACCACAGAGCCGCTCCGTGGGCATCTCCGGAGCTTCCCTTGGCCTCTGCACAGCAGACTTTCTGCAGGCATTGGTCCAGTTGGCCCCACGGGTCAGCCAGCGCACTTCTCCCCAGACCGTACTTTAGACAAAGGTGCTATTGTGTCCTTTCTTTCAGAAACACCGGTTAAATTTCCCCCTCTCCCCTGGGCGCAGGCATGGCTGGCTGAGGGCATTAGACCCTGTCTGTCACCTCCCTGGGACTCAGGAGAGTTCCTGGCTACTCTGTCATACTTGCTGCCCTTTGTGGTGATGGGTTTAGACTCTCGCAATCCCGGCCTTGCTGTAGTTTGAAATCACGAAGGGCTCAGAAGGTGGGTTCTGACTGAGACTACATTCAAACTCTGCCCACCGCCTGAGGCTAGTCTGTGAACGAGTAACCCTTAGCCTCAGTTTTCCTTTCGGGTCACAGTGTCTGCTGGTAGGGTTGAGCACACTGCGCCGTAGACAGTGGGACGCTCCTCTCACTGCCTGTGAGCACACAGCCACACCCAGGGGTTGGGGGCAGGGAAGTTGTCCTTAACAGCAAAGGAGGCCTGAATTTGGCCTCTGGGGCTGGCTTGCCATGGGTTCTTCCAGGCACCAGGTGGAGTAAGCATCGAAATCCTTCGCTTGAAGCTCCCAGGAAGAAGGGCTTGGACTAGAGAGGACTGCCTTGATATCAGCCCTGCAGTCTTTCCTCATAACGGTAAACTAGGGAGAACAGGCCCAAAGGGTTAGGAGGAACACTTAGTTCAGGGCTGCTGGCCCATGGGGGCCCAGGCACAGAGGTCAGGAGCCCTGAGATTGGCTGAAACGTTAACACCTTTATTTCTACAGAACTCTGACTAGCTCTAGCATTTATTTGATAATGAATGTGGTTACCTGTTGCTTTGTCACCAAGAGAATACACTGACATTTTCTGTCGGGAGAGTGGAAACAAACTGTGAGGGACTGAGCACAGCTCTGAACACCCACTGGCTCGCTGTCCGTACTATGTCCACAGGGGACGGTGGACACATTTGTTTTATTAGCACATTTAATCAGCACAGTTGATTGTCACTGATTGCCTTTGTAACCCCTGCATCTTTGGTTTGTCTAAGAATCCCTCATCATGGCTTCACAGACCAAATCATCTCTAGCATTAGGAAGATTTAGACTGTGTCTGTGTTGTATCTGTCAGTCGGATCTGGTCATTGGGAGAATCAAAAGCCACTTAGCCTAAAAGAGTTCTTATACTGCCCTCCACCCCTGGGCCACTGGACATCAGTGATAAACATTCTGCCAGGATGGCTGGAACTCCAACTTCTGAGAGGTCTCAGCCACAGTTTCCGTCATTGTGGTGAGACAAGTGACCGTAAACAACTTGAGGAGGAAAGGATTGATTTTAGCTACAAGCTCCATGCCGCCGCCCATGGGTGAGGCAAGTGAGGGCAGTGACTCCAAACAGGGCAGCACCTGGAGCGGGGGCTGCTGCAGAGGCCACGGAGGGAGCTGCTGCAGAGGCCACGGAGGGAGCTGCTGCAGAGGCCACGGAGGGAGCTGCTGCAGAGGCCACGGAGGGAGCTGCTGCAGAGGCCATGGAGGGAGCTGGTGCAGAGGCCACGGAGGGGGCTGCTGCAGAGGCCACGGAGGGAGCTGCTGCAGAGGCCACGGAGGGAGCTGCTGCAGAGGCCACGGAGGGAGCTGCTGCAGAGGCCATGGAGGGTGCTGCTGCAGAGGCCATGGAGGGTGCTGCTCACTGGCTGGCTCAGCCACTTTTTATCCCTCTCAGGGGCACCGGCCAGGGGCGGCTCCACCCACAGTGGGCTAGGCCCTCTCCCTGGCCCTCCTCAATCACTAATTATGAAAAGCGCCCCAGGCTTATCTACAGGCCAGTGTGGTGGGGAGTGTCCTAGTCATTGTCCTGTTGCTGTGAGGAGACGCCATGACCATGGCGCCTCTTAGAAAGGAAAGCATTTAACAGTTCAGACATTAGTCCATGGTCACCGTGGTGGGGAGCATGGCAGCACACAGGTAGGCACAGTGCTGGAGAAGGACCTGAGAGTCCTCCATCCTTATCTCAGTGAGAGGGAGACAGACAGAAAGAGAAACAGAGAGAGACTGGGCATGGGCTTTTGAAACCTCACAGCCCACCCCCAGCGACATACTTCCTGGATTTTCTAACCCTATCAACTATCTAACCTATCCATAGCTGTGTCCCCACTGACTAAGCACCTAGCTACACGAGCCTCTGGGGCCATTCAAATTCAGAGCACCAGGGCACTCTCTCACTCGGGCCCCCTTCCTCCCAAGTGAGCTACGCTGCGTCACGTTGACGTGAAACTAGACAGCACAGAGACTGAGGAGTAACTACTGCTCTGAGTTCAAGGCCAGCCTTGGTTACATAGCAAGAGCCTGTCTCAAGCAAGCAAAACACAAAACACAAGTGCACCTAAAAACCAAACAAACAGCAAAAGCAAGAGTCTTCAAGCTCCTCCTGTGCAGTAGGCACCCGCTGGCCGTGGAGGGCCACTCCCTCCGCTGCAAGGGCAGACGTGCGGGGCTTTACTGTGTTGCATCATCACAGAATGTATAATTCTGCTGAAACACTGAGATGTCAAGATTCCCTACTCATCATCTTACCGAATCCTTAATCCTTTAGGTGCTTAGGCTATGGTGATTGTGCTCATTTTAAAGCTCAGTAGATAGAGACTCACAAAGCCTGATGACCAGCCAAGTTCTGCTGATCCAAGGGGAACCACAGCCAGTGTCACCTTTTCCAACATCGTCAACCATCAGATACACAAGCCATCTCTTCCCGCGTAATCAGTTAGATTCAGCTTTTCCCATACCAAGCTCCTCAGACCTTGTTCCAGAAAAACTGCCATTCTTTACAGTCAGACATGGCTTAAGCTCAGATTATATATTTCCCTAATTTAATCCTCTCCTTGATTGGTGAAATGCTGTTGATGACTACCAGACTATGTAAATGTCTCTCTCTCTTTTTTCTTTTGGTCTGGACTTGTGCAAAAACTTTCTCTCCTCCTCTCCTTTCCCTCTTTTCCCCTCCTCTTCCCTCTCCTCTTTACCCCTCTCCATCACACATTCCTCCTCTCCCCTCCTCCCCCCTCTCTCATTTTTTTTTTTTTTTTTTTTTTTTTTTGAGGCCGGCCCTGGACTCTCCCCCTGACCCCGCCTCCTGAGTGATGGGGCAGCTGGAGCTTTGTCTAAGTGGTTAGGATGCTCACATCCTATATTCGTGTCTCCCAGAGTTGCCTGGCAGGACTTTGTGAGATATGCACGCTCTTGCCTCTGTGGTCTGACACTAGCTACCACTCAGAAGTGGCAAATGAGCTCTTACCGCGTGGCCAGTGCACCCGGAACCAAAATGCTGGTGTTGCTGACCTCAAGTGCAGATGGCCCCGCAGGGCCAGTGGTTCTTGCACTCACATTAGCTCTGGACTGATAGTTGTGCACTGATGGTCAGGGGACCAGGCTCAGAAAGGGAGAGGGCCCTGAAGAGAGGACAGATCTGTGTGCTTTTGTCTTCTCAAGGTTAGATGACCCCTTCTGATGAAGACACGTAGAGAAAATGAGATGTCAAAGGCAGAAAAGGCAGCTTAGTGTTGGGAGATGATGCGTGTTCTCATGTGTGTGCTGAGGCAGGCCATGGGGTCATGGTCAGGAGGAGCTCCTGTGAGCTGCAGCTATGAGGACACGGGCTCTAGTGTGTCAGTAGCTAACCCCTGCCCCTCCTAGGAAAGCTGAAAATATGCTTTTTTAATGGAATTCTCAACAGCAGCTCAGATTTATTTAAAATGCTTTATGCCAAATAGAACAGGCCTGCAGGCCAGGACAGAGCCTGGGCCTGGTTCACAGGCCTGGTGCAGGCCTGGGGAAATCCTTGCCACCTGCCGGAGGCCAGGGTGGCTTGGGAACAGGTCATCTGCTGCTGGGCATGCTCTCAGAGGAGGAGGGGTCTGTGACAGAGCCCAGCCGCGCCCCACTGCTGTATCTGGGCCTCCGAGCAGCCAGAGAGGACAAATGTCTGGGAGGCTGGGGCAGCAGCCACGTTACTGTTCAGAGGGTTCTGACTCTGCTTCCCCCTAGCTCCACCCCAGCATTGCAGAGCAAAACATGTGGCAGAGGAAATTTCTAACTAATGACAGGTCTGCCGTATTCCATCAGCCGTGGTGTTGCCGCACAGGTGCTCTTGTGAGCTGGGACACTATGATGCTAGAGCCGAGGCTGGGGGGAGGAGGCCCCCAGGGCCAGCCGGTCACTGAACCGCACTGTCCGCAGGCTGAGACTGGAGCCGGGCATCTGGCAGGCACCCTCCTCTCCTGAGCAGGCAGAGGCGCCACACGTCACCGCGGGAGGGCCCAGCTGCCGCCATGGAGGTGTTTCTGCAGTGGCTGAAGAATCATGGTCATGGCCAAAGTAACAGTGCCGGCAGCACCTGGGGGCACTGAGGTTGTACGGATGATAGGGAAGGGGGCCCTGGGAAGTCACAGGAAGGGGCCTCAGGGAGCACGGAGCCTCAGAGAGCACGAGGTTGAGGGAACATAGATCCTTAGGGAGCATGGAGCCTCAGGGAGCACGAGGTTGAGGGAACATAGGTCCTTAGGGAGCACTGGGCCACAGGGAGCACTTGGCAGCTTGTCACATGGCACCCACAGTCAGGAGGCTGAGAAAGGACAGGAAGGGGGATGAGCTATCAAACCTCAAGGCCCGTCTACCCCTGTGACCCTCTGTCAAGGCTTGCTAAAGGTCCCACACTCACGGGAAGGGCGCAGAGGTGACCCCACACTCATGGGAAGGGCGTGCAGGCCCGTTACATAATGTGATTCACTCGGTCCTCTATGGCCCTCTGTGAGCAGCAGTCCTGTTCTATTGGACACAGAGGCGGGCGGCTTCCACATGGCTCTCAGCCGTGGGCCAGGCCTGGACTGGAGTTCACTGGCTCCTCTGCAGCTCTGGGAGGAGGTGGCTGGTGGCCGTGGCATCTTCCCCCAGGACTGAGGGCATCCTGGTGAAGGCAGTGGTTGGCATTAGGGCAGAGCGGCTGTCCTCCCTGCCGTCCGCTCAGACACACTGCATGTGCTTGGATAGGCAGAGCTGGCAGCAGCGAGGCCTTGGCACGCAGCGACGGTCAGCTGAAGCTCCACCGAAGACTCTCCAGACCAGGCCACGTCACCATCCTGCCTTTCCACACGCGCTTCGTCACTTAGCTGTGTATTATCTTCAGAGGATTTTTTTTTTCCACTTTGATCAGAGCCTTTCTTTTCCCAGATCTTCATGTGTGTGGCCCTTCAGGGGACACTGTGGCCCTGCTCAGCCCCTCTCTCTGCACATCTGCCAACTCCCCCAGGTTTCCTGCAGCCAAAGAACCCCGACAGCAGGACACACACCCGCCCTCCTGGCCTGGCTCAGAAGGCGATTTATTTTTCCTGAGGATGTCCAGCCCTTGAAAACACAGATCATAAATTCAACTTGAAAACACCCCTCTCCCTTCCTTTCTCTCTTTCTCTCTCTCTCTCATTTTAGAAGAAGAAAAACACAAACAAATGTTCCCATGGACCCTTTTCTCTCATCTCTGATGTTGGGAAGTCTGTCCCCGCCAGCTCATTGGCCCTGATCTTCCTGCTCTCAGCTTAAAATAAGGATTGTGTGGTCCCTACCATGGAAAGGGGCAGTGAGAAGCTGATGCAGAAACCTCAGGGGTTTCTGCAGAAATGTGCACCCTGCCTGTTCAGCAGAATGGGCGGCACACCCTCAGATGGGGGCCACAGCTTCCGGTGGGAAGGAGCGGCAGGTTTTCCTTTCAAATTCTCTTTACTTTTTATTTTCTAAGGATCCCCTTTAGTCTCTCTGTGTGTGTGTATGTTTCGATGTGAGTGTGGGTTACCCATGGAGGCCGGAAGAGGAGAGCAGATGCTATGCAAGCTGGGTTGTGCGCAGCTGTGCGCTGCCTAGGGTGGGTGCTGGGAACTGAGCCTGGTCCGCCGGGAGAGCAGTGTGTGCTTCATTGGCCAGGCTTCTGCTCCGATCTTCTTAGCATGACTTGGACTTCCTGTGGACGCTTTATTTGTGTTTGTGTTTGAAACGGAAGTAGAGACCACGGAATGGAAAGGAACGTGTATGGAGGGGTCTGTTGTGAGGTGCGGCCATCAGCGTTCTGTGGTGGCGTCTCCAGAGAGGCCGGGATGGGCTTCGGTGAAGGCTAAGAAGCGTGCCAAGCTCTGCGGGGGGCGGGGGGAGCCCGCTAGGTGAGGCGGCCCGCTGGCCTGTCCCTCCTGCGCTGTCCGCCGCCACTGTTCTGTGTCTTGGAGCTGAAGACTTGCCCAGGTCTCACGCCATCTCTTTTACCCTGTCCGCAGGCGGCTTGGCTGCGGAGAAGGCTGCGGGGCCGGAAGCGGCCGGTGCTGGCGTCCTGCCTCTTGCTGGTCCTGTCTGCAGTGGCTGTCACCCACTTTCCCCCAGAGCATCCAGCTTCCACCCCAGGACGTGGTCCCAGGGAGCCTCGGGCGGAAACTGGCGTGCCTAACGCTGGTGCTCGGCAGACTCTGACCTGGAGGCAGCGGCTGGGGAAGCTCTGGGGGGGCCGGGCGTGGCCCAGAAATTCCACCGTGGTCTGTGCCGAGGAGCAAGTCCACGGAAGGCGAGTGGACAGAAACAGACACCCGCTGGGGGTCCGGAGAGATGTCACTGTGGCGGGAGAGAGGACGCTCAGCGCCCAGCATCCTGCGCTTCTTATGGAGGATGGGGCCAAAGAGGCAGGAGGGGCAGCCCTGGACCCACCTGGGCAGGACGGTCCCGTCCACGAGACACAGAGTAAGGCCGACCCCCAGGTTGCCCGGCTCTCGGGGAGCAGCCAGGCAGCTGTCCGGGCGCGGAGAGGGACGGCTGCACCGAGCGTCAGGCCCCAGCCGCGGGTGCCAGGAGCCAAGGACAGAGCCTTGAGCGGTGGGAAGGCTGGGGGCGCCTCAGAGTCTGTGGCTCATTGGTGGCCTGGCTCCGCGGGGGAGCTGCGGACGTCCGCGTGGTGCCGCACGGAGAGCGCGGGGCCGGCCAGCGCTGCGCCCTCGGGGCGGGCCCCACCGTGGTTCACCGAGCGTGACGTGCGGACTCTCGGGCTGCTGGCCCGCGGGGAGGTGGTGGGCAGCGCCAGGGTCCCTGCGCACGGGCAGGTGCTGCAGGTCGGACTGTCTGCCCGGCGGGGCACGCCGCCTCTCCGGCTCAGCCAGCTCTGCGCCCAGGGCCTCTGCGGCCTGATCAAGAGGCCCGGGGACCTGCACGAGGTCTTGTCCTTCCACGTGGACCGGGTGCTGGGACTCGGGCGGAGCCTGCCGGCCGTAGCCCGCAGCTTCCACAGCCCCCTGCTGCCCTACCGCTTCACGGATGGCAGCCCGAGGCCCGTCATCTGGTGGGCGCCCGACGTGCGGCACCTGGGAGACCCGGAGGAGGACCAGAACTCCCTGGCCTTGGGCTGGCTGCAGTACCAGGCCCTGCTGGCCCGGGGCTGCGGCTCCTCGTGCCTGGGCGTCCAGCACGCCGAGTGGGCACGTTTGGCACTCTTTGACTTCCTGCTGCAGGTAGGTGTGCCTAGGCAGTGGGGCGCAGGGCTGAGGAGTTAAGGGGTCCCAGGGGAAGGCCAGCTTTGCCCAGCAGGAATGCCTACTCCCCAGGGCTGGACTTTTGACCATCAACTGTAATCTCCCTGCCTGTTGTCCAGAGTGCCCTGGAGCAGGGCTTCTTAAACATTTTGCACTCGGGCTGGATAGGTCAATGGCTTGATTCCCGTGGGGCTCACAGCCATCTGAAACTGTAGCCCCAGGGGATCTGCGCCCTCTTTTGGCCTCACACACAGACAAACAAGCAGGCAAAACACCCAAACAACAACAGAAACCCAACCACTACCAACAAAAGAATTACATTTGGACCCTGTTTTACCCAAGAAATGTTTATGTTACCCTGGGTATATAGGAATGTAAAATAGGTATATAAATAAAACATTTACCGATAATAAATTATAAACAAATGTATTTTTGAAATATTTCAGGCATCTATAAAATCCTGCCACTTACCAGAGATGAATGCAGATCTGTATATAAATGGCAGCACACGCACATTTGTTTTTGAATGAAGAGTTAGGTGTTGGCTGAGAACATGATACAGCTGGATGTAGGGCACCTCAACACTCGTTTTTCATAGTTGATTGATACATTGATTTTGTAGTCATCAGTGTCAAGAACTCAGCGATGATAAATGAGCAGCACAAGAAGGCGTGCTGGGGCTGGGGAGAGAGGGCTCCGGCACGAGCACGTTTGCCGTCCGCGTGTAAGGGGCCCAGACACTGAAGGACCTGGCCGAGCAGTGCAGGCCGGAGTCCCAGACTGGGGAGGGGCCAGGCAGCCAGGGCTCAGTGCCTCCAGGCTCAGAAAGTGAGACAGACATACATTCACACATGTGCCCACTTTCATGGTGCTCCCACATGAGCATGTACACACACACACATCCACACATGCACGAACACACTCCTACACACACGTGAACACACACACTGTTACAGAAGCGGCAGGAGTATGTTTAGGGCTATGTCCGAAATTACCGAAAATTCTGTTTTAACCCTGAGTTACAAAAGCAGGACCCTCCCCAGAATCCCGTATTTTATTTTATGTTTATGGTGTGTAGCACTTGTGCGCCTGTGGCCACAGAGGCCAGAAGAGGGAGGGCATCAGGTCCCTGGAACATGATTGTGAGCAGCCACGTAGGCGCTGGGAATCCAATCAGGCCCGCTGCAAGAGCAACCAGTGGTGTTAACCCTGCACCAGCACAGAGTCCTCAGGGCCGTGCAATTTAAAGGGGAGGGGGAGAGAAAGAAAGGGGGGAGAGGAAGGAAAGTGTAAAGGCTTGGGCACTGAGCACTCACTGGCAAACTGAGCTTCTTGCTTCTCTGCCGGCAAAAGAAAAGCCCAAAGGTGCCAAGGCAGAGGTGGGCAGCAAGGGGAAGGTCTAACCTAAGCTGTGGCCATGGGCCGGCCATTCACACCCACACATGGAGCAGAGAGAGAAAGGAACATTTGGTAGCGACTGGCTCCCTCTCATGGGATGAGCTCTGCCCACAATGACATGCCTCCCTCGTGGAGGCAGCCCCGGCATCACAGGCCAGCTCGGGCCCCCGTCTTGGGGGCTGGTGTGCCTTGGGTTAGATAAACAATAAACTGCCTCGTTGGATTCGTGTCCTAGTGTCCTGGGCCCTGCCTGTGTCAGGTCCCCGGCCTCAGTGGCTCCTGAGTGCGGGGCCCTTTAGAATAGACTCAATACCAGCATGCTGGGCAAACAGGACCCTCACCCAACTCTCCTCGGGGGCAGCCCCAGACAGCCCCGTGGCACCTTACTGGTGAGATGCCATGTTTACCCGTGTCCTAAGCCTGAGCTGACTGGGGAGACAGCTGTGCAAGCGTGAGGACCTGCGTCCATCCCTGGCTCCCATGTGAAAAGTGAGGCTGTGTGCGCCTGGAGTCCCCGTGCTGGGAGGAGGAGCGTCAGACAGGGGCCAGTCTGTGGAGCTGGGGAAGGTGCATAGGAGCACACCTGAGGTGTTGCACAGATACGTACAAGCACACATGTAAACGTGTGTGTGTGTGTGTGCGCGTGCGTGCCTCTGGCTTCTGTATGCATAAGCATAGGTATGTACAAGCTTACATGTGAACATACACACAGAGACAGTAGTCATTAGTGAAAAATAAAGCTGAGCCGTTGAGGTCTGAGAGGTTGCTAGTTCAAGGTCACAGCCGGGCTCTCAGAGAGCTCACTGAGAGTCCGGCTGGCCTGGCCCCAGAGTGCACTTGTTCTCACAGAGTCACCACTGGGCTGGCCAGGAAGGGGACAGATGCCACATTTGCAGGGAGGCCATGGAGCCGTGACACCCAGAGAGCAGCCGCGTGCAAAGCCCGGCACCAGCGGCATGCTCACTGCTTTCTGCTCTGCACAGAGCCCTGTGTTCGTGTCTGGGGCTGTAGCACGGACCCTCAGCTGCAGCCAGGGCACACCCAGGCCAGCTGTGTGGTCAGACCACCTTCCCCTCCATTGCTGGACAGCACTCACGAAAACAGCTCTCTGGCTCACAGCACCTCCCGGAAGCCTGGGGAGGGGCCTCAGAGTGTGCACCTTTGCGCAGGAACCGGGTGCGCAGCTGGCCACCGGCCAGATGCAGCTCCCTGAGGATGGCCTGCTAGCAGCCTTCATCGCACTCCTGCTGGCGGCCCCTCACAACCTGGGGGACCCAGAGGCCTCCTCCTCAGAGGCCAGGAAGAAAGTGCTGGGCTCTGGCACCTTCCCACGGTTCTGTGTGCAAAGAGCTCTTTTCCCATGTGTTTTTTTTTTTTTTTGGGGGGGTCTGTTTCTATTCACTCCAGAGAGAGAGGAGGGAAAGAGGAAGGGTGGGAGAAAAGGAAGAGGAGGGATGGAGGGAGGAAAGGAGGAAAAAAGAGAACTAGAGAGGGAGAGGGGGAGAGAAGGAGAGAGACAGACAGACAGGAGGGAAAGGTTGCACCGAAGTCCCAGGCACCTGAGGTCACTGGGGCTGCTCACGGGGACATGGGTGAGAGGTCACCTTGAGTGGCCAGTTCCCTGCTCCCATCACTGTTAACTGCTTGTAGTCCTGGGGTGGGCTCATAGGCTCTGTGAGGTGTGTGCTCCCCGCCCTGCAGAGGGCTGTCAGGGTCACCTATGAGGCTCCTGTGATGGCACGCCTGGTAATGGCCACACCACATCTGGAGATAGTTCCAACTTGAGCCTGCCTTCTGGTGAGCCACGGCTGAACTGTGTCCGTCAGGTGAGCTGTGACGTAGGTTCTCAGTGTTGGTGTTTGAAGGTGGCTCATGGCCCCCGAGGCCCAAGCTTCCAGGGTCCTGGCCTGGGTGCTGCCTCTTCTTGGTGCCAACACCATGGCTCCCGTTGTCTCTTGTCTCTGTCACAGCCTGTACCGCCCCGTCCCCTCGCTGAACCTGGTGCTTTTGTCTCAGTCCTCAGCAGCAGAGTCTGGTGCCACGGGCCCACTGAGCCGATCCCCCTGTGAGAGAGAAGGTGGCCACCCATTCGTGCATGGGGCCCAATCCCACAGTGAAACTCACAAGAGAACACAGCTCGGGGCTGGTCCGGGACCATGAGCAGAGGGGTGCTTGTGCGACCCTGCCCCACCAGCCGCAATTGTCAGCACTTCGTGTAAACTTCGTGCTGTGCAGTGATCTCTCCTTGCTCTGTAACGCGGTCAGACTTAGCTGTCTGATTTATGAGTCTGTGATTACTTCGGCTATTTTAAAAGTTCTCTTCTGATTTCTTATCCATCTTGGATCCATCTGGAAATATTTTAAGCCTAAATGTCTCAGTGTCATTTCTTGGAGACTCATTCCTTCCCTGAACAGCCAGTTTCTTTGTTTGTGAGGCTGTTTCTAGACTCTTCTGTTCCCGATGCCAGAGTCACAGTGTTTCAGTTACAAAGTATGTGTGTGAGTGTGTGTGTGTGTGTGTGTGTGTGTGTGTGTGTGGTGTGTATGTGTGCGCACGCACACGCCCTCTTTCTCAGGGCTCATTTTCAAAATTTGCTGGAATAGTGTTTCTGTGTGATTTTACAGTCAGTGAGTTACTTCTGTTTTGTTCCCAAATCCTTCTGGAGCTTTACTGGAATTAATTTTGGTGGACTGAGAGCAAAGCTGCATCCTAAAACGTACCATCCACTGGGCACGGTGGTGCACACAGTTAATCCCAGCCCTCGGGAGGCAGAGGCAGAGGCAGGCGGGTCTCTGAGGTCAAGGCCAGCCTGGGCTACACTGTAAGTTCCAGATGGCCAGGGCTGCACAGAGAAACCCTGTCTCAAAACCAACCCAAACCAAACCACCAAACAGACATATTTCATACTTGGCAGGGATGGGTCCTCGTTCTCCATGGGCCCATGCTTCTGGGAGGCATATTGTGCCTTTGCCCCAGTGTCCTGGACAGTTTATGTCGACCTGACACAAGCTAGAGTCATGTGAAAGGAGAGAACCTCAGTTGTGAAAATGCCTCCATGGGAACCGCTTGTCAGTCATTTTCTCCATTAGTCCTTGATGCAGGAGGGCCCAGCCCATTCTGGGTGGTGCTGCCCCCGGGCTGGTGCTCCTGGGTCCTATAAGAAGGCTGAGCAGCCAGTGAGCAGCACCCTCAAGGCCTCTGCTTCAGCTCCCACCTTCAGGATGCGGCCGGACTCCCCTCAGCGACAGACTGTTAGCTGGAAGTGTAAGCCGAATAAACCCTTTCCTCTTTCCTCCCAGTTTGCTTTAGTCATGGTGGTTCATCATAGTGATAGCAACCTAAGACCGGGTCATTCTTCATTTTGTGACGTTTCATCTCCTGTGACCAGACAGGATCCTTCCTCCCCGCAGAGGTCTGGGGCGCTGTTCACTGGCTGTGGAGGGGTTGTGATTTCCCTGTGGCCATCTTGGTGCTCCCAGCTGCTAACTCCATTTTATTCCCCACTCCCCTCTCCTGTGTGTGAGTGTGGGTGGACAGTGTGTATACACGTTGGGGTCAGAGTTGCATTCCATTCCTCAGGTGCCTGGAACTGGCAGGTGGTTGAGCCTGGGGATCCCGTCTCTACTTCCCCAGCGCTACCTAGAGAAGCACGTGCCACCATGCCTGGTTTGTTGGCTTATTTACCTTTAATCTGTGTATGTGTGCATGTGTATGTCAAAGTCCAACATGTACATGTATGTGCATATGTAATGAGCATGTGTGTGTGTGGCCCTGAGCTATGAGGAATTTGCTGTCTGGGAAAGGTAATATTTCTATGAAGGAGAGAATGAGCCCCACCCTCAGCGAAGGCCCCGGGACCCTTGGGCTGCCAAGTGAGGAGGTCTCAGCTGAAGGGTGTGGCCACAGGAATGCCAGACATCACTTCTGGAATCCAGGCTCGGCCTAGGAGCCTGGTCCATGGCCTACGGCCACTTACAGCACCTGCTGGCCCCTCCCTGGCCTTCCAGCCCTTCAGATGGTCCCACGTCCTACCCAGATACTCTGTTTGGGAGGTGACAGAGCCCAGCCTCCCCTGTCACAGGTGGTGGGCAGGTTTCCATCGACCACACGTGTCCTTGGGGCCCCATGGTGTTCTTCCTGCTCCATCCACTCCTGCGTCCCGAAGACTCACTAGGTGTCAGCTTGTGCTGAATGCATTCTGGGTCCTGTGGTTAGACCGTTCATTTTACCTATTTGTTTTATTTCGACAACTTATCTTCCCATCCAAATGCCAGAAATTGTATGTCTGTCTTCACGGTCAGAGCCAGACTTCCTGGCTTCGGATCCAGGGACCACCACTCCTACTATGTGGCCTTCAGCCCAGTGGTCAGCCCCCTCCATGGCTCACTGTCCTCTCCACAGTCGGAAGAGTGTCCCTGTGGGCTGCCTGGAGGAACCCAGTGCACAGTGCTGGGTAAAGCTCCCATGGGGGGGGGGGGGCAAACAGCCTGTGCTTCGCAAGGCCTCCCTAATGAAAGGCTGAGGTCCAGTTTGCAGCACCACTGTGCTGGCTCAGTGCACTGGAGCTGTGTGGAATTATTTCTTTGTGAAACTCCTCATTTTTTCAGAGTGGAGGAAGGCGAAGTCCTGAAGGAATGTGGGCTGTGGCTGTGGCTTGACCTGATGGGAAAACAAAGCAGACAGTGTGGCAAAATAATCAAGCTGGCACCTCAGCAGGCACGCTCTTCCTGCCAGGCATCCAGGGCACAGATTTCAGAAGACCAGGGCTGGGTACGTTATGCTGGCTGACACACCCTGAAGCCTGCTCAGCAGAAGTCTGCTGGAAGTGGCTGGAAGTCTGGATGGAGCAGCCTGGAAACGTGGTCAGGGGGCTTGGCAGGAGCAGGGGTCCTCTGCTGGCTCTGCCTGACTGTGTGCAGAGGGCAGAGCATGGCCAGAGCAGTCCCCAAGGCCCAGTGCTATGGTCTCAGCACTGAGCCACAGTCTGCACTGAGCCGCAGCCTAAAGCAGTGCAGCGGGCTTCTGCCCTGCTGTCCTAATTTGCTTTCTGTCGCTGTGGTAAGCAGGGTGACCTAAGGCTCGGGAGGAAAAGGGTTTATTTGCTCTTACAGCTCACAGTTCATCGTGAAGGGAAGCCAGGGCAGGAACTCAGGCAGGAACCTGGACGCGGGAACTGAAGCAGAGGCCACGGAGGAGCGCTGCTCCCCGTGGCTTCCTCACCGGCTTGCTTGCTCCCCGTGGCTTCCTCACCGGCTTGCTTCCCGTGGCTTCCTCACTGGCTTGCTTGCTCCCCATGGCTTCCTCACCGGCTTGCTTCCCGTGGCTTCCTCACCGGCTTGCTTCCCGTGGCTTCCTCACCGGCTTGCTTGCTCCCCGTGGCTTCCTCACCGGCTTGCTTGCTCCCGTGGCTTCCTCACCGGCTTGCTTGCTCCCCGTGGCTTCCTCACCGGCTTGCTCCCCGTGGCTTCCTCAGCCTGGGGTGGCACCACCCACAGTGGGCTGGGCCCCACCTACATCAGTCATCAGTGGAGAAAATGCCTCACAGACTTACCTGAACTGACAGATGCATTTTCTCAATGGAAGTTCCCTCTTCCAAAATGACCCCAGTTTGTGTTGGCAAAACAACCACCACAACAACCCCTAACTGTCACAAGCACCATTGCTGTCCTGATCTGGGCCTGCATGTGATGTCACCCAAATCCTTCCTCCATACTGTACTCTGGGCCTTGAGCTGCTGCACTAGGGAAGCTCATCCTTCCTGAGGGGACCCTCTGGCCAGACCCTCCCGGGAGCTCTTGCAATCATGTGCCCAAAGCACACACCCCACTGTAGACCCATCCCCTGCCTGTGTGATTCTCCACATGACCATGTGGAGGATGGCTACCCCATTTACACATTTTAAATCATACTTATTCTTTATTCTGGGTGAGGCACATGGAGGTCAGTGTTCTGAGGTGAGGCAGGACAGCACCTAGGCAGCAACAGAGATGGCCGGGGTCCCCACTGCAGCTGTGATTTCTCTTCAAACAGTAGGACCTGAGAACCAGCAGTTCTTTGGGGAGGTGGTTGGTCCAGAGGTGGCTGCATAACGGGGAAGAGAGGCAGAGCAGGAAGATGTGGCTGTGAGGAGGCTATGCCGTGGGCAGCTGAGAGCTGGCCCTAACGAGCTGAGTGGGATGGAACATCAGCCCGCCAAGGAGGCAGTGTCTGCCTGGCACCTGACAGGCCAGTGCTTGGGCAGTGCCTCTGGTGAAAGGAGCAGTAATTCTGTCACTTCCAGCCTGCCACATGGGCGGGCAATGTCTGCTCAGGGGCCAGAGGCCTCTCTGAACTTGGGGGTGGGGTGAAGGTCTTTCCAGGTGAGGCCGGGCTGGGCATCAAGAGATCCACTCGGCCTCTGCACCTGAGCGCCTTGGACCTGTAAGGGAGAGGCTTAGAGTCAGGGATTGCAGGGAACAGAGGCTCTGCTTGATCCAGCAAGGGAGGGAGAGAACAGAGGGTGAAGCTCCAGGGACCTGGGGAGCGTGTGGCTGGGCAGCCTGGGTCCCTCTGCACGGTGTGACTGAGACTCTGGGCCACCTCAGCAGGGCAGGAGCCCCCGTGCAGGAAGCAGGGTGCCTTCAGGTGGTGACCGGGACTACCCTCTGTTGCTACTCAGCCAGCGGGGATTAGACCCGAGCCAGCTTTGTGGGCACCACCGTCAGAGCACGCCTTGTCCACAAGCGGGGCCCTCTGCTTCATTACTTCAAATCCAGCTGTGTGTGGATTGTCCTTTATGCCTGCGCGTCAGCATCGTCCGCAGTGCGGAGGAGTGATGTAAGGGCGGTGATCGCAACGCTGGCCAAGGAGTAATGCTCCTTCACACGCTACGATCCAACCTGGGTCCATCCACTCCGCCCGGCACTAACGGGGCAGTGTTGGGTCCTGACTATGGCAGCCTTAAAGGACTACACTTGGCCACCCTTCCTAACGCCAATTTAAAGGAGTACTGCTGGGAAAGCAGAGGGGCGGAGAGAGGGGTCTTGTGACCCCAGGTTCATCTTCAGGATACTGCCATGAGCTTCAGGCTTAAACGGAGAGTCAGGGCAGGTGGCCCCTTCCTAGCTGGGGCCACTACAAAGCTGACCGGCACACAGCCCCGAGGGCTGTCCCAGAGAGGCCCCGGGCTGGTGCGGGCCCAGCAGCCAAGCGGACTTGACACCGGCTCTTCTCCGCAGGTCCACGACCGCCTGGACCGCTACTGCTGTGGCTTTGAGCCTGAGCCCTCAGACCCCTGCGTGGAAGAGGGCCTCCGGGAGAAGTGCCGGAACCCGGAGGAGCTGCGGCTTGTCCACATCCTGGTAGGTGTCCTGCGCATGCGCAGCCCCTGTCATGTGCGCGCTGGCCGGCCACTCTCAATGACTACACCCAGGGGCTCCCCAATCTTTCTTTTCTTTGGCAGCAAACCGTGTCTTAGATAATGCTGCTGAGAAGCCAAGTATGTAAAACAGACAACATTTAGAATGGGGCTGAGGTGGAGTGGGTGTGTCCCCAAGACTGCAGGGGACCGTGAGGTCTTTCAGAGGTGGACTTTGATAACTGGGCTGTCAGTGGAAGGGAGAAGAGGTAGAGAGGGCACACTTGGGTCCTGAGGCCCTGAGGTCATAGTTCAAGCCGAGGTTGCTGGGAAGGGCTGTGGAAAGCAGTGCGGAGCTCTGGAGACAGAGGGCCCAGAGTGTGTGCTTGGGAGTGTGGGCCGCAAGAGGTGCCTCTTATTCCCAAACACCCCGGGTATTAGAAGTGTGTGTGCGGCAAGCATGTGTGAGGAGGCGTGCAGCCCTTGAGCCTCTGGAGCAGGCTCCTTTCCCTTTTGACCTCTAGCTCAGACCCCACCCAGGCTGCTGACCCAGGAACCAGTTCAGACCCCACTCAGGCTGCTGACCCAGGAACCAGTCCCCTTGCTTGAAGTTGGGCACGTGACTATGGCTCACGGCTGCGTGTCCAGGTTTGCGTTTGATGCCAGCTGGTGATTACTGATGTGATTTGTATAAATTGCTCGACAGTTTTGGGCCTCCTAAGGCTGCTGGGAGGATCCGAAGAGATGGTGAGGCCCCAGCCATGGACCGTGGGGAGAAGTAGGGGACATGGCACAGACAGCCGAGGATGCTCACGGGGTCCCCTGAAATGGCAGTGTGGCACCAGTCATGCGCTGCCCTTACCCTGAGCTGCCCTGCCCTTCTTCTTCCCTGAGGTCCGGAGCACCGATCCCTCTCACCTGGTGTACATAGACAATGCCGCCCGGCTTCAGCATCCGGAGGACAAGCTGGACTTTCGGCTGCTGGAAGGCATAAACGGGTGAGCATCTGGGGTGCTGGGCCGAGGTTCGAGGGTGAGGCCTGCTGGCCCTGCTGTACACTGTGGAGCCTTCATTCCCTGGGATGGCTAATGTCTATCAGACCAGAGCTGGGCCTGAGGCCGCAGAGAGCTGGGGAGGCTGAGATGGGCCACAGTCAGTGGGTGCCTCCCCTACCCGGAGCTCCTGCAGAGACCAGCTGCCCTGCTTCAGCCCGAAGGCTGGCTCAGCCGGCAGGTGGGAGGGCTAGCCTGCCCTTCCCTTTTCACTCCCAGTGGCAGCTCAGACTCCCCAGAGCCCTTTGAGGCCTCAGTGTGCCTGGCTGAGCCCAGAGAGGTAGACTTGGGTCTCCAGGCTTCACTGCGGGATGGGGGCTGGCTGCAAGCGCTGCCCTCCGCTTTCAGAACACAGCTGCTCACAGAATTCTCCGATGAGGAGCTGGCGGGCACAGGCCCGAGACTGCCTTGTCTGACTGTGCTGGGTTCCCAGCTGGGCGAGGTCTGGGTTCACGCTTTGTGGGGGCTCCCTGAGTTCACTCGGGCCTTTCCTTTCTCACTCGGGCTCTGGGGTTTTGGATCCAGGTTTCCCGAGTCCGCTGTGAAGGTTCTTGCATCCGGGTGTCTTCCAAACCTGCTGCTCAAGTCGCTTCGGGTGGATCCAGTGTTCTGGGAGAGCCAAGGTGGAGCTGGGGGCCTGAAGCGTATCCTTGTGACACTGGAGAGGAGAGCACAGGTCCTGCTGACACACATCCAGACGCACAACCTCACGCTGTTCAGAGAGCAGGGCCCGTGAGCCCACTGCTGTCTGGGCAGAGCACGCCTGCTGGAGGACTTCCTGTAAACCTAAGCTGGTGAGTGCTCCCAGGCCTTGACAGCAGCTGCCACCCGCCACCCAATGACAAGTGGGAGGAGCCAGAGCTTACACTGCCATGGGAGGGCTCGCCTGCTGGGCACGGCGGAGGGCCTGCAGTCTCACTCCCTGTCCATGTTCTCAGCTCTGGTTATTACTCTCACGCATCAATAAATATGTTCAAGAATGTCCTATGAACCTCCCTGAACATGTACATGCTGTGTGTGCATGTGTGCAGACACGTAGGCACATGCATGAACCTGGAACTTCATGCATGCTAGGCAAGCACTCTACCGACTGAACTTGCCCAACCAGTGAAATCTGCTTTTTTAAGATTCATTGCTTACTTTAAAAAGCTTTTATTTTTATGTGCAGGGGTGCTTTGCCTGGCTGTGTATCTGTGCACATGTGCACACCTAGTGTTTCCAGAATCTGGAAGATGTGTCAAGATGGGGCTTGAGTTACAGACAGTTGTGCTCTGCCGTGTGGCTAGATTTGAATCTGGAAGAGCAGCCAGAGTTCTTTAACCACTGAGCCATCCCTCCAGCAGGGAGAAGCCTTTATTGCTGTAGACATTATCATTTGCACGCTAGCCGCGGCACGTTCTGTGGGCCAACTCTTCTGTTTTCCTTTCCGAGGCGGTGACGCGAACCCGAGGGGCGCTCGGCCTTCACTATTGCACTTGTCTGTTCCCCAGGCTCATCACGGCTCGACCCCATTTTGTGGAACAGGAAGCTGTAATTCTAGGCAGTCAGATTTGTGAGTCTCCCAGGATTCATGCCTTCTCGGAAAGGCTGCTGCTCCTTCAGAAGTGTCGTTTGTGCACGTCTCTTACTTCAGGGTCTATTTGTGTGAAATTTGCATTTGGAAGTGTTTGAGCTGAGACGTAACTGAAGTTTCCTTGCTCCAGATTGTATTCAAGAGTCTATTCTGTCCCCATCTGAGAGCAAACTCTTCTCAGATAAACGCCGGGGCACTCAGAGGCCCATTTGTGAGCTGTGCTGTGCCCTGCCGATAGGGTTTCCTAACTCCCTGCTTCAATGGGACACTGTTACTCTGCTTGGTGGCACAAGTGGCCACTTTAAAATCTTTCTTCTATTTTGTGTGTATGAATGTCTTGTCTGCGTGTGTGGTGTGCAAAAGCTGCACAGAGAAGCTGGGAGAGGACACTGGGGCCTTTGGACCTGGAGTTCCAGACGGCTGCAGGCTGTCCCAAGTGCTAGGAACTAAAGCTGGGCCCTCTGAAAGAGCAGACAGCACCCTCACTGCCGTCGTCTCTGCCCCTCTAGATAAATAGCCTCCAAGTAGGAAATCTCCATTTCATGGCTAATTTCCCTTATTTATGTTGTCGAACGACCTGGCTGGGATTTTCTTTTGGGAGAAAGGCTGATCAGTAGCTGCAGCGATAGCTGCTCCTTACTCTGACTTGAGTGAGAGCGTGTCCGTGGTTCAGCGTCGACGGTGCTCAGGGAGAAGGCAGCAGCAGGGGCCACCCAGGTCACATGCGGGTACCGTGGGTGTCCCCAGGGCTGCATCCTCGTCCAGCCTTTGCAGGAGACATTGCCCGCACAGGTGGGCACCAAATGAGCTCCCTTCAGCCTCAGGCACCCCACTGTCACATCCTTTGATAATCAAAGCTACAGGTCACCTGGGCACTGTCAACTCTGCTTCCTGCTGTCCAATGAGCTTGCCCACAGGCTGTCTCCCTTTGAGCTGTCAGCGTACCGTGGCTCCTCAGACCACTCCCCATTAGACACTTGACACTTAGTTGCTCACCAGAACTTGATGCTAAAACCCTACTTGATGACACCAAACACTTGTCACAGGGCAGAGACACCCAGAAGAATCAGAAGCCTCCTCCTGCTCACTGGCCCTGGTAAAGTGTTATGCTGGCTGGGAATACGAACAGCTTTAATTGGCTGCAGACAATCCCATCGCCAGGCAAGAGGGGCAGGTGTGTTCCGGGGAAACCAGCTGCTTCCTGATTGGGTTTGAGGGCCATGCCACAGGAGGGAACTGAGGTTTGACATTGTAACAGCGTGTGGCTGGTAGGCCAGGGCTCCAACAGGGGGAGGCATGTCACGGATATGACATGCCCAGGAAATTCTCCTCTAACTAGCCTCACGCCTGTGGATCAGTACTGCTGCAAGCTTTGTTAGGACTTTATTTTATTTTTCTTACCTGTAGACTCATAGCTGGCTAAAGCGCTGAGAGTTAGTGACTATTGAAAGCTCATCCACGGGGCATCTGTATTACCCTCACCAAGACTCAAGAAATATGGAAGGGGCAGCAAAATGGGTGACTCCTGGGTATGACAAGTCCACTCACCCTTGGACTCACAGCCGCTGTGATGACCAGCACAAGTTCAGGCCCATCTGTACCCCACTGTGGAAAGGGGAGGGGCTCCTGGGCCTCACCCCCACTGTGGATTTTACAGTAGTGGATGGAGGGAGACATCTTACGGGTAGTCAGCAGTAAGGGGCCCATGAGAACACCCCCTCACCATGTGCCCGTAGGCAACCCGAGGGGAACTCATTGGCCCATCAAAGACACACACAAAAGGGCTTGAAGATGTGAGAGTGGACTGCGAAGAGGAAAGACTCAGCAGAGGAGAAACGGGAAAGGTTAACAGGGGGCATGCTGAAGGGCATATAAACATGCATGGAAATGTCTCATGAAGCTGGCCTGGTGGGCACACCTGTGATCCCAGCACTCGGGAGAGGCAGCGGCAGGCAGCTCTCTGTAGGTTCAGGGCCACGGCAGGCAGCTCTCTGTGGGTTCAGGGCCAGTCTGGTCTAAAAATCAAGTCCAGAACAGCCAAGGCTACACAGAAAACCCTGTCTCGAAAAACCAAAAACCAAACAAAAAAGTCATAGGAAACACATTACAGGGTGTAATTCTGTGCTAATAAAGACATTAAGAGACTTGACCACGATGTTCACAATCATTTAATGACTGCTCCGAACACACCTGCCACTCAGCTACAGCTGAAGTTCACAGAGCATCTGCCCCGCCCACCAACCCCATGACACTGTGTCTAGACGCCAGGACTGGGGCAGGGCAGAGCGAGCTTGGTCAGCAAGAGGAGGTCAGCAAGAGGAGATCGGGGGCCTGGCTGCGCGCTCCTCACCACTAAGAAATCCCACCGGAGCCGAGGTGGTCAGGGCGGCAGAGGGCCAGGCCCCACCTCTTCTGGGCAAAGAGGAAGCCTGCAAACAGCACGTGCCCGGCCTGCTCAATAAGTAGATAATTAACCACCGCAGCTGCCAGCAGGCCGGGCAGGAAGCTGAGCTGAGGCCTGGCCTCGGCTGCGGGCTACGTGCTGCACACCAGCACGTCTGCGAAGGGTCCCAGGAGGCTCTTGTTGAAGATGCAGCGGACCCACACCAGGTAGGTGGTGAAGGGCTTGATGTTCTCCGTGAAGGTGTGGTTCTGCAGGGTCAGCATGTGAGGCACGTACGTGTTCTCCCCTTGCTCCTGCAGCCACACCTCGTACTTCACTTCCCGCACTTTCAGGTACTTGAGGTTCCACGGGATCTGCCAGGACACGGACAGGCGGGCCTCGGTGGCACCCTGCACCGACGCCTGGCAGCGGGCCTCCCGCACCTTCCCTGGGTACAGGCTGACGGTCCACCTCTGCCTCCGCGGCCCGGGCTGGCCCTTCACCACGCGCCGAATGGCCTGCACGAGGGACGGGACGTCCACCCTGGTGTCCTGGTAGATCCGGAACAGCCACTCCGGGTTCCGGCAGCAGAGGTGCCGGGGGACCTCGCGGCTCTGCAGGATGCGCGCCTGCTCCGCGCGGTCCAGGTGGGCGATGCCGCCCTGGTCCCACGGCCGCTCGGGGTGCGCCACTGTGTTCTCCCGGATGGTGTTCCGCCAGGCCACGTACTGCAGGTCCATGCCGGGCAGCGTGGCCAGCGTCTTGTACGGGGTGTAGTGGTCGGGGTTGACAGCGTACGGGAAGAGCTCGACCACCGTGGCCCCGCGCGGCAGGAAGAGGGCCGTGACCAGCTGGGCCCCGTGCATGCTCACCAGCATGGAGGCGTTGCTCACCAGCCGCACCACGTCGGCGAAGGCGTGCTCCTCCAGCGACACGGTCACCGTCTTCATGTGGAACTCCTGCGCCAGCCCCAGCAGCAGCTCGGCCTCGTTCAGGATGAGCCTGCTCTGCGTGCGGCTGAAGACCAGGATGTAGTCCTCGCCCGGCGCCGGCCCCGCGCGGCTCACGTTCAGCTTCTCGGCCACGAAGCGGGCGAACTGCCGGATCTCGGTGCCAGAGACCAGGATGTTGGCCTTCGGGCCCTGCGGCTGCACGAAGCCGTACTGGTACCACGTGGTGGCCTTGGACAGGCCCACGAAGGCCTGCGAGAAGCAGAGCAGGCGGCCGAGCGTCCGGAGCTGCGCGCGCAGCAGCGGCGGCTTGGGGCTGAGCAGCTTGTAGAGGTCGAAGTGCGCGCCCTCGCCCCAGCCCTCCATGAAGAAGGGCCGCGCCTCCCGGGCCAGCCCCGGGAACTGCCTCAGCGTGTAGAAGAGCGGGAGCAGGTCGTCGTGGAAGACGTGCATGAGGTTGTCGGGGTTGAAGCGGTTGGCGATGAGGGCCACGTCGGGCACGAACACGGGCTTCGGCAGGAAGCGCAGCGCGGCGGCGGGCAGCTCCACGAAGTTGAAGTACTGGGCGTTGTGGTCCTCCACGGTGGACAGGTCCAGCAGCGCCGGCTGGAAGCGGCGGGAGCCCAGGTTGGGCAGCATCACCGACGCGTTCCCGTGGAAGAAGATGAAGTCCTCGGCCTCGCTGGAGTAGCAGAGCCACTTGAAGCGGCAGACGCGGTCCGTGTGGGTGCGGCCGGTGCAAACCATGTGCGTGCCCCCCTCCGTGAGGAGCTGCAGGGCCCGCGGGTAGTCCACCCTCGGCCCGGGCACGGGGTCCAGGGCCTGCTGGCCGCGCGCCAGCTCCTCCTCCAGCGTGGCCGCGTGCTCGCGCAGCCGCACGTGCTTCCACAGGACGGCGGCCAGCACGGACACCAGGAGCGCGTTGAGCACCGCCGACAGGTGCATCCTCTCGCCACCACGGGGCCTCGGCGTGGAGGGCTGCTGGGCGGTGCCGCAGCCGGGGGCTCACCCATCCATGCCCGGGAGACGCCTGCGGAGGGAGAGCAGGGTCAGCGCGGTCAGCACGCTTCCTCCCCCGCCTCCCTCACACCCGCCGCCTCAGCCACGCCCTGCTCACGTGACAAAAATGAGTACGAACCACACTGCAAGTTAGGCTGCTTTAAATCTTGTTTTTGTTCGCATGTCTGTGTGCACGGGCACACGTGTGCACGCACCTCTGGAAGCCCGTGGTCCCCATCAAGTGGCTTTCCTCAATGCTCTCCACCTTGTATTTTTGAGACAGGGTCTCTCCCTCACGCTCAGGTGGGCGGCACTTCACTGCGTCACCAGCCCCTCCAGCCGTTTGTTTAGATGAATTTGGCTCTGCGCTGCCCTAAGCACACCCGCACCAATCAGCCGCAGAGCTGGGGAAAGGAAGATGGCTTCTCTGACGTTGCAAGAAGCCGCAGCCCCCTACCTGGAAGAGCAGCTATACTCAGTAGCCTCGCTTTTCATAGCTGGCTCTGCTCTACGGTCAAGTACCTTGTGGTTTCAACAGCCTCCCAAGATGCCCTGCGTATGCAGCACACACGTGTGCTATGAAAGAAAGACATGACCACAGCCAGAGCCTGAACTCCAGCGCGGGCTCCACACACAAGCCCTTACATTGGTGATTAGCGGCCGAGGCATTTGGGGATAAAGGCACATTCACTAGCCTGGTCTCCTGGGTGGCCCTTCTTTTGGAATTGGAGCACTCATTGGTCAGAGCCAGTGTCCAGAAGCCCCGCCACCGGCTGGGGTGGTCAGAAGCCATGCCTGGTTGGAATCCTAGTCCTGGCGCCCAGCCGTTCCGATGCACAAAAACCCCACTTCATTGAGTTGGGTTCCCTGATAGGTGAAGCCTCCAGGGAAATGAAGGGCTGGGACACTTGATAGTCGATTCAGGGCCATGTAACCCCTGTGAGTTCTCAAGCTGCCTGGGCACACGGCTGCCTTCATGAGTCAGAGCCGAGGGTGGCCAGTCTAGGCAGGAGCTGGTGGCTCCCACACTGCTGCTCGAAAGTGTTTCAGATCTACGCATAGACAGCGTTCCAAAGAAGACAGACAGCGAGAGTGGCCAGATGCCACTGGGGCAGGCTCAGTGCCCGCCCTCTGCTTCCTGGTCTCTGGGGTTAGTCCACGGTGGGATGGTCATTTACACACTCTGCCTGAGAGCTCCCTCCTTGGTGTGTTCACACTTCTCCTGGGACCCAGAGGAGGCAGACACAGAGCTCACTTCTGGAGCTCTGGTCACCCAGTGGCACGCTGCCTCAGAGGGACTGGTCACGAGAGGTGAAGATGCCAGTCTGTGTCCCTACTCAACAGACAGGCAGAGGAAAGGGGGCCCATGGCTGCCATCTGCCAGCCACAAGCCAACTGGCTTGAGGGCACAGACAGCATGCTAAGGATGGTGCACAGGAGAGACACAGGAACCCAGATGTCTCCAAGCCTCCTGCTTGGAGAACTTTCTTCATCTTTGAAGTCAGATTGTTGGGGCTCTGGCTTGTCACATGACAGGAGGTCACAGCTTTCTGAGTGGTCACTCAGACCCAGCAGAACAATGCTACATCTGTTTCCCTGTGACCCTCCGATCTGGGTGTGTGAAACTATCTCCCTAAGAAACCGCAGGACACAGCTGATCAATTAGAGGCTCAGCGGCTTGACACACGAGTGCCACCTGCTGGATGGAAGCAGGACTTCAGCAACCTAAGGTTAGGGTAGAGAGCAGGTGACTCCATTTAGCCACAGTTCGGATTTGGCCCCAGATGAAGCTGGGCTTGGCTGTTTCCGGGCCCTCAGGGTGGAAGGCATTTCTAGTTAGATGTGAGCCTGTCAGGACGGATATGGAGGGGGACGGATATGGGTGCTCAGACGAGCGAAAACACTCTGCCAAACCCCTATGCTCTGAAGACGGACAGGCTGACTGACTGGGCTCCGGCCAACTTTGCTTACGGTCAGGCAGCCGGACCCAGGCCAGGTGTCGGGAGCTGATCGACTGCAGCTGCCCACTCCTCCCTGCCGGACTGTGCGGAAGCTTGTTCTTCATGGGCTCTGGGTTCACCTACGGAGCAAGGCTGCGCTGTGCTGGTTTAGCCTTTCTGGCTGCCTTCCCTGCATATGCTCACTCAGGTGACCCAGGAAACTGTTCTTCATTCTTGCTTTAGAGTTTCCTTTCTGGAGAACCTTATAATGGAGCTCCTTACTTTGTCACTGTGGAGGAGCCAAGGTGTGGGGCCGTCAGTGGTCATGATGGAACCCTTCCTGTCTTTCCACATTCTCCTGCGTGTCCTGGCCACTGCCAACAGCATTGTAGCATCCTACTTAAGCCAGCAAGATCACAAGCTTTGGCAGAACCACGGTATCAGACGGAGGCAAGGACCACTTTAGTCTAGACAGATGGGGCTGGCAAGGCTCCCTGGAAGGCAGGGCCTCCTGGGAGAACAGGCCTTGCCTCCATCCACTTCCCGAAACACCAATGCAGGGGAGCCTGTTGTGAGGGCTCCACCAGAGCCTCCCATCAGATGGGAGAGATCCATCATCCCAACATCCACAGAGAGAAGAGCCATCTGCCTGTGTCCAGCTTGGGCAGGACCACACATACATCCTCAGCCAGGCCCGGCCCAATGTCTCAGCATGAGCAGCTCCCATAGCAGCCACGCTTACAAAACCCCAGCCTGTACCACACCAGGAAGAGGAACCCAACTCAGGAACCCCTCCCCCCTTGCACAAGTCTCCCTGATGGCAGGCTGGGGGTTGTGACTTCCCCCCACCCGGCAGGAGGCTCATAGGAGGAAAAGAAGGCCCAGGTCCCTGCGGCTTTTCCCAACAGTCTTGCTTTGGAGAGAGGCAAGCCTGGCTGAGGGCAGAGACGTCCCGAAGGGCCAACCAGTACTGACACTATTCTAAGAAGAAATGGCCCCGGAGCTTTACCAGGCGCAAACCATGACTCCGCCCCTCAGCAGCGGCCTCTGCGGCCCCTGCTCTGCCATGGGGGCGGGAGAGGACTGTACATGAACAACTGTACATGAACTTCTGGAAACAAACCTGTGTGTGCAAACATATGAGGGCGTGCGTGCACACCTGTGCACGTGTGCATGACAGTGGTCAACACGGGCCTCCTTTGTGAGTACACTGCACACCTATGTCTGTGCACCGCCTGAGTGCCTGGAACTGGAGTCACCGATGGCTGCGAGCTGCCATGTGGGACCGGGGGACCAACCGGGGCCTCTGCAAGAGCAACAGGGTCTCCTTGTCTGGCTCCACGCCCACACCCAGCACTGGGTTACAGGTGTGAGCAGCCGCCTTGCACGGCTTTTATGTGGGTGTGGAAAATCCAAACCCAGGCTAGGAACCCCAAGCCCTGGAAATGAACTTCTTACATGGAAAAGACGCTCACAACAACATGGCCTGACTCAGGTTGTTTCCCGCACCCTCCTCCCTGGTGTGGGGGACCCGGGCGGGGTTGGCGAAGCTCCTCACGCCCATCTCAGACGTCCTGACACTGTTGCTGTGCCACCCCGGCCTGGTCTGTTGCCATGGGCTCCCTTCCAGGAGAGGTGAGACGCAGAGGGCTGGGGGTGATCCCAGGAGAATGGTCGGCACTGGCTGGGGACGGGCCCAGCACTAGCCTGGGTAACCACCAGCCCAGCGTCCTTACTACCCACAGCGCAGTGCACCCCCGGCCAGTACTGCCCCCCTAGCACTTCCCCCGGCCAGCACTGCTCCCCAGCATCCCTGCTGTGCAGGGCAGTGCAGCATGGGACAGAGCAGGCTAAGCTGGTTTCCCACTGATCTACAGACAGGCACATGTGTGGTGCCCACTACAGTATGTGCTTGCATATACACACATGCATAGCCAGTACATATGCACATTTATCCCTAAACATATGCAGTATGTGTTATAACAGGTCTGTATCTCTACGAAGTCCAAACTCTGAAGAAAACGTGAACAGAACGGGAAATGAGGTTCTGCACTGACCAGGCTGGCCATGTGTCAGACACAGAAGCGAATGCTATTCCTAACCTCAAAGTTCACTGGGCCGAAGCAGACCTGAGCTTTGGGGAGGGCACAGGTGCCCAGCTGCACAGAGGGCACAAACTCACGCGATCACAACGCCAGGCTGGCCCTCACAACAGTCTTCTCCAACCTTCTCGCTTCCCTGTTCACCAGGGGCACAGGGCCTGGTGTGTTACACGTGGTGTATGTAAGCCCATGGCTGTGGGGAGTCGGGCACACGTGAAGCCCTTGGCTTTCTGGGGAGGTGTCACTTCTGGAAGACATAGGCAACCCAAGCACCCTGGTAATGCCTGGCAGTTAACTATGAAGGCACATGCAGTTCCAAAGCTCACAGGCTTGCAGTTTTTGTTCTGTTTTTACATTTTTATTTTATTTTTAATGGTATAAGTGTGTGCAGTTCCTGTGGAGGTCAGAGGTCAGAGGTCGGTGGACTCCCCTGGGACTGGGCTTACAGACAGGAGCAAGCCAGACATGGAAGCTGGGTCCTCTGAAGGAACAAGTGGCCTCAGCCACTAAGCTCTTCTCCAGCCTTCACTCTGTCCACTCACATTCTCACACTAACCTTGACCTGGAAAACAACCCGTGAACTCGGGGCAGGTGAAGTGACAACATATGAATCCGAACTCCTGAAGGAAAAACTCCCATGGGTGGGGATGGGGCTCAGGTTCGTTTTTTCTGGTGTGATGGTGATTACCTGCTTGTACAAGAGGCAAGAGGGCTCAGGTGAGCTGGGGGAGAGGAGGGCAAGGTGGGGAAGGGAAAGGGTTCTGGTGGGCTTGGGGAGCTCAGTGTGCTGGGGGAGGGGGAGCTGGGGAAGGGCTCAGTGGCGGGGGGGGAGGCAGGGTGAAGTGGGAGAGGGCTGGGGGAGGTGGGGGTGGGAATCAGCCTCCCTTGCTGGCCTGCAATCCTCTCAGCAGAGTACTATTCTGTAGTGATTCAGATATCTGCTCACAGCCTGGTGTCCACCTCCTGTGTTGCACAAATGGGTCACTGGAAGCTGACTCAACCTCCTCTCTGTGGACAGAGTTGCTGCGCCGTGGTTACACAAAGGAAGAGTGTGAGCCTGTCTTAGGTTCACACAGGGCACAATGAATACAACATTCCAAGTTCTTACAGGGAAACTGCAGAAAAACAACAAAACCAGTTCTTCAGGGACTACCTGGATACCAGAATGCCCTCATCAGATACTCAGACCCACAGAGCCAGAGCCCACAGGACTCAGAAGATGCCCGTGGCAGGAAAGAACCAGGTTCCAGAACAAGGGCACAGCAGTAGACCCAGTGACGCTCTACCTGAAGGTGAGTGGGTGAGTTCCGAGCAGGCGTAAAGGGCCAGGGACGCAGGGGAATGTGGAATCCCGCTCCACTGACTGCAGCCAACTGCAGACCAGGAAGTCTGGGAGAGGCTCCGGCCTAGGCAGAGCCCAAGCCTGAGCATGTGGCTGTTTGGGAGAACGGCTGGCTTTGGTGAGACAGCAGGGGATGAGGCTGCCAGAAGGCTGGCTTCAGCAGGGCACCCTGAGGTTCAGGAGAGCTCAAGAAGCCCTTTGTGGGCAGGCCCCTGTCAGCCACAGCCACCAGGGAATCTGCAACCTGCCTGAGTGAGAGGGTGACAAGCTCAGCTTGAGTTTCCCCTGCTCTCATCACTGTGCTGCCTGCTCTGTCCTCAAAGACGCTGCTGCAGCTGACACCACTCACTGAGTGGTCAGACACTGGGCAAGTGAACACTGGGAAGGTGGACACCAGGTGGGTGGACACTGGGCTGGTGACACTGAGTGGATGGACACAGGGTGGACACCAGGCCAGTGGAGACTGGGTGAGTGGACACTGGATGGGTGACACTGAGTGGGTGGACACTGGGGGGGGGGAGTGGAGACCGGGCAGGTGGACACTGGATGGGTGACACTGAGTGGGTGAACACTGGGGGGGGGTGGAGACCGGGCAGGTGGACACTGGATGGGTGACACTGAGTGGGTGGACACTGGGGGGGGTGGAGACCGGGCAGGTGGACACTGGATGGGTGACACTGAGTGGGTGGACACTGGGGGGGTGGAGACCAGGCAGGTGGACACTGGATGGGTGACACTGAGTGGGTGGATACGGAGGGGGGGTGGAGACTGGGCAGGTGGACACTGGATGGGTGCACTGAGCATGTGGTCACCAGGCGGTGGTCAATGGATGGGTGGTCACCGGATGAGTAAGTGGTCACTGGGCTGGTGGTCCTGGTTCAGCACAGTGACACTCTTCACTTATATTAAGAGAGGCCAGAAGGCGGCTCAAGGTCACAGGAGACCTTCATCTTCTTCCGGAAAACAACACCACACTCACAGAGTACGGACACCACCCTTCAATCTCATCCAGATCTCCCCTAAGCTGAATGCTCTGTCACATACAAATCCTCTTTCCTGAACTATTTAAAAACAAACTAGCAGGTGGGCAAGGTGGGACACACGGCAGGGTTAGGACTAGCCTGGTCTCAAAACAGCAAAGTTCTGCCGACGCCTTCCCCTCTGCCGTTACTACTGAAGGACAACTTCTGAGAACAGTATTCTCTTACGACCTGCAAACTGGGAAATAGTATGGATGGCACTATTTTCATGAGTGGTCCCTACGCCACACCCAGAATCCAACCAGGATGAAAACATCTCTCGTCTCCCAATCTGGATGGTTTCTTAGCCTTTCTGACCTTATTTTGTAGCAATGTTTTGCACACGTGCGTGTGTTCCATGGAAGCCACAGCCGGTGTTGGGGTCTCTGGAACCGAAGCGACAGGTGGATGTGAACGTGCCTGGTTGCTTGGAACCAAACTCCGGCCATCGGCAAGAGCAACAGAGGCTCTTAACCCCGAGCCACGTCTCCAGCCCCAACCCTGACAGCTTTTGCTTTCTAACCTGTGCCTCAGTGTGGGTTTACGCGGCCTTCTCACCAAGTGCAGGGCACTTCTGCCAGGGATGGAGTCCACACGCCTGACCTCTGAGGCAGCCCAGGCGGGGTAGCTCTAGAAAACTGTCCTATGTAGGGTAGTAAAGGAACAGGCCACTCCCCGGGGAAAGGATGTCCCAGGACCCTGTTGGGTTCCAGAGCTTGCTCTAGAGTGGCCTTTCTACACGTGTGGCCACATCCGAAGGAGCCAGAACCCTTTCCGCTGAGCCTAGGAACCACATCTTAGTGAAAGCTACAGGTGGTTCCCGTGTGCTCAGTTTCAACGAGAGGCCCCTGACACCATCGCACAGTTCTGCTGTCCTCTGAATGGATTTCCAGCTACAGGAAAGGGCAGCCCAGCCCAAGAGTTCCCTGGCTAAATGCTGCTGACTCCGGCCTTTGCTAGCACAACGTTCAAGCTGAAGTCCCAGGACACTGCAGACCGAGACGGTGTCCACTCCTGAAACCTTCCAGAGAAGCTGCCCCAACCTGTTTCCTGGGCAGACACCATTGCTCACGGTATGAAAGTGGTATAAAATACGGCCAGTAAGAGGAGCATGGTCTGAAGCTGCCAGCTGGCATGCCATGTCATCCCAGGGCCAGTGGAGACAGCAGGCTTCTTGAGAAAGAGGAGGACGGCCTTTCCAGTCCTAGAACAGCTGCGGCACTTCCTGAAGCCACCGAGGATGTGGCAGACAGGGTCATCTCCTTCCTGAGGTACGGCTGCCCCAAGCACACACCGCACGGCCAGGAGTGGCCTGCTGCTGCCCTCAGAAGCGGAGGGAGACAGGTGCTGGCCGGAGGGCACACCAACCCGTCAGTGCAGGCAGCGTGGGACAGCTGATGTTCCGACACACACCTGGGCCTGAAGACGTGTGTTCGAATGTGAGGAGCCAGAGAAAATGAGATTTAGCCATGCCCTGGCCAGACGGGAGGAGGTCACTGGCCTCCAGCAGAGGGGTACGGCCGATGGGACCACCACCTCACGGCATCACTGAGGCGTCACCCTCTTTCCTGTAAGCCGCACAACGCCTTCCAGCGCAGGTCCTGGGGGTCCTTTCTTTGCTTTTCTCTCCCCAGCTCCCTCGGATGGTGCTGGGGTGAACTCCTGTGTACTAGGCAACCCCAAACCTTAACCTTCACTGCGACGCCTCCGCCTCCCAGGGTCACCTTAAGTCCCACACCCTGCCACCACATCTGATGGGCTCTCCATGTTGGTCCAGCAGGGAGGAACTCCGGGGCGAGATCGTGTGACTCGGGCAGAGCAGGTGTGGAAGGCTCTGGAAACAGACCCACAGGCCTTCCCGGTAACTTAGCAACCCAAGCCTTCTTGTTGTAATTATTCTCGCCGGCCAGAGGGAGGAAACACCCAGCTGTGGCTGGAGGCTTAGGAAGCTGTGGCCGATCTCTCACGCCAAAGACAGCAAGGGAAGGAGCAGGGGTGGCAGTTCTCCCTACCGGCCTGGGGCTGGGCTGAGACCTAAGCCATCAACAGACAATTAGAAAACCACTACCTGTTAGAACGAAGAGCCCTGGAAAGATTCTCCCAAGTCTTCATTTTACAAGTGAGGCCCCTCAGGCAGCCAGGGCTACAACTGTTACTTAGAGGCTCAGTACAGGACTCCCTCACCTCACAGCCACAGCTCTGCTTCCAAAGCAGGGCTCTGCCTGAGGCACACATGGCTCCCATTTCTCCCAACCGAGCCTTCTGGTCCTCCCCAGGCTGCTCCCATGGTCCAGGGCTGGGGGCCAAGGCCTTCCTACAGGCTACCTCTTCTGAATGTCTCAGCTCTGGCCTCCTCCAGGTACCCCTCCCCCAGTGTGCCCTCATGGGACAGCAGGACATGTGGAGACAGGTCCTAACTGGGTTGCGGGGCCGCAGGGCGCAGCGCAGTCCAGGGAAGGCCGGTGAGTTCCAGCCCTGCCACTCAGCAACAGACGATGCCAGTTTCTAACTGCTTCAAAGCTCCGCCTGCCGGTCCGAGGCAGGACACTCATACACCGCAGGGAGGTCCAGGCCTGTGGACTCAGCGTCCAGAAGGAGCAAGGCGTTGTGCCTGGCAGTTATTCCCAGAGCAGCTCTACGAAACAACAGACATAACAGCCACTTCCTGACTCCTGCTCTCCGCAGGCAGCAGGCCACCCTCTGCGGTACCCTCTCATCCCTGCTGCAGCCTAAGGCAGGCGCTGAGAACCCTGCTTCACACCAAAGGACAATGCTTGGGGCTATGATATGGATTGTTCAGTTCCACGTAGGTATTTTGGGATGGGGCTGAAGTTCAAGCTCATGCCTGAGCTGCAAAGCCCATGGCAGCACCTCTGGTTTCTTCCTTGCGCTCCAGTATCTCTCACCCAGCTTGAAAACCCTGGGGATCATTTTATCAGTTCCTGAGGGAGAGTGTCCCTCCAGACAACCGAGTTACGGTGACTGAAAAGGCCTCTTGGGAACGCAGTGTTGAATAATTTAATTTTCTGGCTCTCTCAATATTCTCTAGAAGCCTTTGCTTACTAGTGCTATTTCAGAAAGCAAGAACTTGCCAACCACAAGCCTGGCTGGAAACACAGCAGGCTGGTCTGAGAGCAGGCCTGCCGCCTCGGCAGCCAGGGAGGACCAGGCAGGAGCATCATAGTTTAGGAGTGCCTGGGAAACTGAATGAGACTTTAAACAAAGCAAAAGGTAAAGCGAGAGCTGGGGGTCATAGCTAGGTAGTGGCTCGTGTGCTCAGCAGTCCTCAGTTCTCAGCATTGAAGGCAACACGGAAGGTGCCCGCAGCATCGCAGGGTGCTGTCCCAGCAGACTCCCTGCCTCTCCGCACCCTCCCGAGGCCCCCAGGGGCCTCGGCTCAGAGGTCACCTATTCACCTCTGGGGATAAGGGACCCAATTTTCTCCTGGCTCCGTCCCCACCTGGAACTCGCTGCTGGACCTCCCAGATCCTGGCAGCCTAGGAGCAGCTAGTCTGGAAACCAGGGGACCTGAACTGGCGCTCCTGCAAGCTAACATCTCATGCGTTCGCTGTGTCACCACCCACCTCGTCAGCACTACCTCAGGGAATCCTCACACCAGGTCTTCAAAGAAGGTTTTTCCCACTTTATTTTTTACAGAGGATGAAGTTGGGACCAGAGAAAATAAGTGAGTTACTTAAGGGGACAAGGCCGGCAAAGGAGCCAAGATTTCAACGTCCAGCAACGGCAACGGTGAACATATGGAAAATGAACTGTGCTGACAGCAACCTCCCACAATCTTAACTTATCTACTCAGCAGGCGCCGGGGGCTGGCGGGCACAAGCTTGAGGATGTTGGCGGCTCACCCCTCTCCGCATGATTCCGGCGGAAGGTCCCAAGCTTTGACCTAGGCCTCCCACCAGTGATGAGAAGACAGGTTCCCACAGGCAAGCCCATGGGGTCCTCCGGCAGTGGCTCCCCCCGCACTGTCAGGCAGGCCAGACAAGCGCCTAACTGGCTCCCTACGGAGCCCCAACCGCCTGGGGCAGCGCCAGGCCGCCCGGCAGCGCTTCAAACGCGGCGGGCGCAGCCCAGGCCCCTCGGCTCACCTCTCCTTGTTTCTCGCCACCTGTGCCAAATGCGCACCACTCTTTCCCAGGCGCGGGCATGTGCATGCCCGCCGTCGGGGGCCGCGCAAGCTCCAGACACACGGTCCGGGGCGCCACACGCGCCGGGCTGCCCAAGCCCACCCCTCGCGCCTGCTCCCGGCTGCGTGCACAGCCCTGGGTCCTGCAACCCGCCCGCCTCCCCTGCAGCCCGGGGCCTCACCTGAAGCCGGCCCGCGTCCCGTCCGCTCCCAGCCCGGGGCCCAGCTGCCGGCCCGGAGTCCCTTCACCGTGCACCAGTCCGGCCGGCAAGCGCCGACATGCGAGCCAGGACGCATGCGCTAGCCGCGGGGCCCGCCCCTCGACCCTCCGCCCGGACGGCCCCTTCGGCTCGCAGGATCCTGGGAATTGTAGTTTTCACGCGAGCGGCCTGCAGGCGCTTAGGAAGACAGGAAGCGCGACTTTTCCCTTTATCTAATCATGAGAATTCTGATAATAGATTTAAATGCAAGAAACACCAATACTCATATGTCACCTACTGGAGGCAAAATAATTCATTCCTTGACGTGCTTTTAAGACTCATGAAGGGGTTGGAAAGCCAGCTCTTTCTGCTCTTCCAAAGGTCCTGGGTTCGGCTCCCAGCACTTGTGTGTATAGCAGCTCACTACCGCGTGTAAAATCTGAAGTCCTCCTCTGGCCTCTGAGGGCACTTGAGTACACGTGAGCACACACACAATTAAAAGTAAGTCTTTAGACAAGAAACATGCAGTAAGGAGCTTAAATACCAGAGCACAGTTGCCACAGACACTCTTCCCTGAAGATTTCCAGAGCAATGCTCAACTATCAGGTATGCGTGTTGGCTATCAGAACACACGTGCCTCCATTTTTGGAGTCACGAGCTTTTTTCTCCCTTTATTTTTTGCTCCAATAAATGAGTTGAATTGCTCAGAGGTTCACTGGTCAGGACTACCTGTCCCTCCACCCCATGGAAACAGTGTTTCATATCTGCCCTTCATTAGTACAGGATTGTTGTTATAAAGTCATTATTGTTCTCATTGCCCGGGTTTGGGATGCTCTGGTTCTCTCTGTCTCAACGTGCGCTCCCTGGATGGAACTCAGCTCATCAGGAAGCACCTGTACCACTTTGTGCTTGTTTTTAAGATTCTTCTCTCTGCTATCCACCGTTTGGTTCAGAGCTTTTTAAAAGCGACAATCATTTCTTCCCTTTCTCTCATGGAGGCTGGTCCCTGTCTCTGGAAGCTGGGCTTAACGGGCCCCAGGCCCTTCAGGCATCAACCTTTGTCAGCCTCAGCGACCTTAGTCTCAGATCCTGTGTCCACCTGGCTGGCCTGAGCAGAACCATGTGTGTGGAGGAGCAGCAGGGGACCCATGGGCTCTCTGGGACGAGCAGGCAGAGACTCTGCCTCTAGGGTCTGCTCTGATGACAATGTCCAGGCACCAAGCCATGCCGCCTGCCTCTAAGAAGGCCCGCTTCTTCTGTTGCCGTTCCCCATGCTGGGAGCCACCTCACTGTCCTTCCTCCTTCTGGGTCATAGTGTGCATGTGCTTGGCAGAGCTTGGGTCTCAGGGAGACTCCTGTCTGTAAGGGGTCCTGAAAACAGAGTCCAGAGCTCTTCAGCTCCAAGCTGAAGGGCATGGCAAGGGGCTGTAGGAAGAGAATAGGGCTGGCCAGTCTGCTGTAGATACTAGCTAAGCATTTCATGTCTCCAAAGGGCTGTTCCTTTCACGAAAGGAAGTTTGTTGAGGGGTTTAAGACATTTTACACTCTCTTGATATATAGCAGGTAGACTAAATCTCGGGGAAAGTGTGCTTGTTAGCCTGTGGGAAGAACCTTCCTAGCCTATCAAAACTGGGGAGTATTTCCAAGTGAAGATGTTTCAGAAGAGAGAGAATGGAAGGTGAAAAGGTCGGGGAAGGAGAGGGAGGAAGGTTCTGTAATCTCTTGTCTTCAAATGGCTTTGACATTGACGTTTGTGAACTGGTCGGCCCTTCACTATATCCAGTTACCGCTGGATTTCCACCAACCTTGGGACAATCGGCGCTGGCCATGCGACTGGGTTTAGCATCACCCGGACATCAGTGAGGCACATTTCTGGATTTCTGGTTGTGCCTGTGAGGGTGTGTCTAGGGTGCACTGCTGAGAGGGAAGATTCTACTGAGTGATGGCCCCATCCCGCTGCTGGGGGCATAAAAGGAGGTAATAAAAGGAGGAAGTGAATGAGCTGAGCTGTACCTGCCCAGAACTGTGCTGTTTTGCCCAGGCCCATGGGGTCAAGCAACTGTGGGTCGGTCCAACTCCCCTGAAGCCATGAGCTGAGATAGGTATTCTCTTGAAATTTTGACCACAGTGACACAATGTTTTGGTCCCTTATCTGGAGGTTGTGACCAGAACACATTGTATCCAAGTCAAGTCACCAAGGTCAAGCAAAATGGAAGTTTTTGCTTCAAAAATATTTTGTATCAAAATATTAAGCAG
This sequence comes from Meriones unguiculatus, assembly GCF_030254825.1. Taxonomy (NCBI): domain Eukaryota; kingdom Metazoa; phylum Chordata; class Mammalia; order Rodentia; family Muridae; genus Meriones; species Meriones unguiculatus. The sequence goes on along the minus strand of NC_083354.1, from coordinate 31,289,815 downwards.
AGCCGCTTAAGGGCTCACATTTTGAAGATGCAGTCATGGTGGGAAGGCAGGGACAGACGCGTGGGCAGCCCCACTGTGTCCACAGGAAGCAGAACGATGGGCTCTGGTGCTAACGGCTTTCTCCTTTTCATCCATCCAGGGCCCCACCCCGTAGGATGGCGCACTGAGGGTGCATCTTTCCTCCCGAGCTAAATCTTTCTGGAAACTGTCACAGACAGGCCCGGAGCTGTGTTTCACCTCTGAAACGCAAAGCTGAAGCACTGCAGCCAGCGTTCATCAGCAACTCCTTCATCCAGCACTTACGGTTCTTGCCAAAGTTCAGGAGCATGCAGTGCACACTCTCAGACCACATAGCCTCAGACAAAGCCCTTGGGCCCCTTGTCAGTCAACATGAAGGTGAGGGCTTACTGACTTGGCTTTGCCTTCTCAGAGACTCTTCCTGTGTGGTTGAATCTGTTGGGTCATAGCCAAGCTGACTGGGCAGTCACCTGACTGATACTCTGAAGGATTCTGGGGTGAGCGAGGAGGCCTCTGTCCTGCTCCTAGGATTGCCCTCGCCACTTGGTCCTCAGGAGATGCTGCCAGTCCTTGGCTTGACCTCGGCAGCCAGAGATCAGGCTCCTTAACTTTGTCCTGTCCTTTGTTCTTCCACCAAATACTTGATCTGGGATGTGATCGAGACAGTTTTGTTAAAGCAGAAACGATAAGAGTGCTGAGTGCCAGTGTGGTCTCACCAGTGCATTAAGGCCGTGCCCTAAGAGGGAAAGAGGGTCTTGAAACAAACCCAGGGCAGCTTGTCAGAGCAGAACTGTCATTGCTACCAACCCAGATTCCCTGCTCTTCCTCCTCAGGGTTTCCTCCTGGCCCCTGTGTGTTCACAGCTCAGCTGACACCCGGCTGGTGGGGGAGGCCTCCCCAGGTGGTGCCCAGCTGTGTGTTCCCGCTCCTCTATGGCTTCCAATTGCTGCATCATTCTCCTGAGCTGAATTTATTGAAAGGCAGTTGCAGAAAGCGACACCAGGAGTAAGAAGCTGGGCAGAGAGGGAAGGCAACACGGGCCTAATGCCACCCTGGGAGGGGGCAGCGCTCCAGCTCGCTCAGAGCTCTGGAGGAGCAGACCCTGTCAGTCCTTCACTTGATGAGTGGGAGGCTCAGGCTGTGTCTGGGAGCTCTGCACTTCCTTCTCCACATGTGTGACTGGTCACAGCCGTTCTAGGAGCTAACGCTGTAGACATCTGCCTTGAAAAGCTTTCAGCCTCTTAGGAGGCTCTGGGCTTCTCAGAAGCTGTGGGGGCAGGAGGGATGTGGAGGCTGCCTTTGAGGTAAAAAACAGCCATGGGGAAAGGCCCTGAGGCACCAGGAACCACAACAAGGAAGCTAGAGGTGAATAGAAAAAAATGAGAGGAAGGATTGGAGCTAAGTGAGACCAGAGGGTGAGCCTGGGGCAGGGCCCAGTCATGGAAGCTGCCCTTGGGGCTGGAGAGAAACCACAGAAGCTTGTCAGAAGTCCTGTGGTTCCGTTTTCTGTTTTTAATTTTCACCTTAGTAATGTGGACACGAGAAAATTTACTGTGCCAGTTGCTGCGTGGACACATCAGTGGGCAACCATCATCAAAGCCCAGCTGGGAAATCCCTTCATCTGGTGAGGAGAGACTGAAACGATCAGACAGTGGCCTTTCTGTCATCTCTTGTTCTTGTTTGGTTTTCAGACTCTGTCACCAGACAGCCACCTCTGGCTTTCCAGGAAGCAGCCTGGCAGAGCAAGGCAGTAAGTGTCTTTGACTACTTTATAGGCAGTGCTGGTCTTGGATTTAATCCCAGCACATGGGAGGCAGAGGCAGGAGGATCTCTGTGAGGTTGAGGCCAGCGTGGTCTACAGAGTGAGTTCAGGACAGCCAGGGCTACACGGAGAAACCCTGTCTTGAACAACCAAAAACCAACCAAACAAAAATACATTTTACTATTTAATGAATTAGTTTATTTATTGTAGGAGTGCCTTGTATGCGTGTGTGTATGCATGTTTGTGTGCATCTGTGTGTGTGTGTGCGTGCACACATGTGCATATTCGCCTGTGTGTGTCCGCTGTTGTAGGCAGGGGTCACTTCTCTCTTTGCTCTATGTAGTGCCAGGAATTGAACTCAGGTCATCAGGCTTGACAGAAAGTCTCTGTACCCACTGCACCACCCCTCTGGCCCGGCACTGTCCTTTCGGATTGCCTTATTCCTCCTGGAATAACGTTCTCAATGTCCAGTTATTGGTAGATTTTGATGAGTTTTGTTCTTGTTTTGTTTTCAGACTCTGTCACTCCACAGAATCCTAGCTGTCCAGGAACTCACTATATAGATACAGCTGACCTTGAAAACACAGAGCTCCACTGGCCTCTGTCTCCTCAGTGCTGGGATTATAGCTGTGAGACAATGTGCCAGAGAAATGTTGATTTTTAAAATTTTACATTCTCCTCCATCTACACTGCACCCCACCTCATCCCCCCATCTCACCCTCATCCCTCCATCTACACCCTCATCCCTCCATCTACACCCCCTCATCCCCCATCTCACCCTCATCCCCCATCTCACCCTCATCCCTCCATCTACACCCTCATCCCTCCATCTACACCCTCATCCCTCCATCTACACCCCCTCATCCCTCCATCTACACCCTCATCCCTCCATCTACACCCTCATCCCTCCATCTACCCCCTCATCCCTCCATCTACTCCCTCATCCCTCCATCTACCCCCTCATCCCTCCATCTACACACCTCATCCCTCCATCTACACACCTCATCCCTCCATCTCACCCTCATCCCTCCATCTCACCCTCATCCCTCCATCTCACCCTCATCCCTCCATCTACACCCCTTCATCCCTCTATCCACACCTCACATTGCATTACAGATGTTTCAGTAGAAGCAGCTCAGTGGATGTATCTAGAGTGAGGGAGGCCTGCTTTCCAGCTCAACTCACCACTCAGCAGCTGCAATTGCCCTCGGTGTCTGGTTTGCAGTGGCTTTTGCTCATCCACAGTAGCTGCTGTAACTAAGCCCTCATTCTTCTCTTATAGGAACACATTCTTGTTAGTATGTATTCTGTACAGATGGTGTTATGGCATCTCTATAGATGCATGCTGTAGAGTCTGTATTTAATTATGGTCACCCCATTGCCCTCTCCTGTTCCCCTCTCTGCTCCCTCTCTTCCACAATAGCCACACATGTATTATTTTAGGATCATAAAGGGAGCATCATGTTGGCATACTTTTTAAATCTATTTTGTTTACGTTTCTTAATGCCTCTTTCTCCCTTTACCACCCCAATTCCTTCCAACACTGGGTAGGAGAGAAAGGTTAGTGGGGAGAGAGGGTGGAGTTCTCTTTAGCTACTCCCTGCTGGCTAGGGCCATCAGGCTCTTTAGGGCAAATACAATCCTCGTTTCAGGATATCTGCAACTTCTTTTCATCCAACTGCATCAAACAGCAGGCGGGAGCAGCAGGGGTGGACACGAGCAAACTCCTTCTCTCTGGGAGAAAGAATACTCTCTGTGGGCTGTGGTATTTATTCTCTCTCCAGAGTCCTCAGATTTAAAATACCTGCTGCTGGCAAAGGGCTCCTCCAGGCTAACCCACCATGGTGTCTTCCTTCCTCCTCTCCTCCAGTCTGTCTCATTCCCTCAAAACCCTGGAACCCTAGCCACGCCTACCCATTCTGTCCTGCCCAGGTATAGGCTGTTTAATCAACCAATCAGGTATGCCCTAGGCAGGTTTTACAAAACAAGGACGGTGTAACCTGAGGGCCAGTAACGCCCATCAGACCAACCTCCAACAGGGTATTGATTGTGGAGGCTGGCAGCAACTCCAGTGGCCAAGGTCACACTTCTGAGCTGAGATTGAGGCATGTGCTGCTCTAACTGGAGCCCTCGGTCTCCCACACCCAGTCAAAGGGTGTGCCCAGCACAGAAAGCTGAAGACCGCCAGGGCCCCTCTGCCCTCCCTGGGGATGTTGGGGAAAGATGCTCCACAGAGCTGCAATGATAAACAGCCCACACTTGTGGGTGGCTGGGTCTCTGCTCATAAAATGACCCCTGGGTCTTCCTGAAAGGCTCAAACTACTCATGTGCTAGTCTGGAAATAAAAAGTTCCCGAGAAAGCATGTGTGCTTTTCTCATTGAAGCATATACATACTACAGGCTAGACAAAGCCATCAAAAGCTAAAATGAAGTGATCTAGAGTCACCCTTAGCAGCACCAGCCAGGCAGCCCTGGCATAGATTTGTGGCTAATGCCCTCTCTGAAAGTAGGAAGTGCATGTGAAAATGAGGTCACACTGTGCGCACCGCTTTAGAGCCCTGGCCCTTCTCAGTACGCAAGAGGCTTCGGTGTGGCTCCCGCGGTTCTCAGGGGATCACAAACACCTGACTCATCAGCCTCAGCTGAAACCACTTTCCTTTATGCACCGTGGAGATGAGCACAGCCATTCAAATGTTATCTTTTTCTATGTTTAGTAAGCTTATAATGTTTTGTTGCTCTGGGCACATGCTTTCACTTTCTCCAACACTAACATATTTTTCTCCACTGAGGTAAATGTAATTGAATCAGTCAAATGATCTAATTGCTCCCTCTTTCAGATAAAAAATTATTTTATAGAGGTGGAAGGGAAATTATCAACGTTGTAGTCCAATCTCTATGAGCCAGAGAACTGAGGTCCGAGGCAGGAGACAAAGCTGGAGTTTAATCACAAAGCCAGAAAATAGCACCACGTCCAAGCCCCATAAAGCTCTGTATGTTTTGCCTAGTGCTCTGTCTTGGGGAAAAACTGTAAGATGTGGGAGTATGACACAGGGAAAAGCATCATCCTGGGCAGAAACCCTGGCAGTGGTGTCTGATGGCGCCAGAATCCTCGGTGTTGGAGCAGGACCCAAAGGAAGCCACACAGGAAAGTGTGGGAGGAAGTGGGAAGGTCAAGCGGGTACCAGATCCGGGAATGAGCCAATGGTCAGGACCTTGTGGCCACAGGAGCCTGCAGGGATGAGGAGTCCGGCACGTCTGCAGGAGCAGCACAGAAACACCGCTCCGCGGCTGATCTTGGCATTGTCCGTTGGGCTAGGAGCACCAGCTTGGAGCGTGAGTGTCCTTCAGAGCTACCAAGCCCCCTGAGTGATGGTGGCACACACCTGAATCTGACTGGCTGTGGTGGGTGCAGCTGCCCTTTCTCTCCTCTAAAGCCATAATGTGATTCTAACGTGAGGCCAGGGCTGAGAACTATTAAGGAGGGGCCGGATGGGCCCTGCTGATCTTCTGTGGCTGTCTGTTTCCATCGCCTGCAGCAGAGGCGATGGATTGAGGAACGCTTCTCCAAAGGCTCCTGGCCTTCACCTGCCCAGAGTTCAGTTCCCAGCATCCGAATGAAAATCCAGATGAGAGAGAGACACACACCTGCAATCCCAGCATTGGGGGGGAGGGGCAGGCGGATCGGGGGTTGTTGTCACTAGTCTAGCTGAAATAGTGGCTCCAGGCTCAGTGAAGGACAGTGTGTCAAGCTGGAAAGTGAAGAAGACACCTGAAGGCGGCCTCTAGCCTGCACTGTATGTGTGTGCACAAAGTGTAAGAGGAGACCTTTCCTTTGAAGCAAGAGACTAGCACACCGGTTTTAGAGCCTCTGGTTTCACGGTTTCCCTTTCACTCTTTCTTCGTGGCTCACTCCTGTCCATCTGCTGTCCTATGGACTAAAGGGAATCTCTTGTGTGTTGCAGTTCCTGTCAGTTAAAAATCTCATGGCCCATGTATGGCTGAGGCAGGAAAGAGGCCGGACATCTGGTGGGCAGAAGGGATTCTGAGATAGAGCCAGACGTGTGAGACTGGAGCCAGCAAGATGTGAGGAAGATGGATGCATGGAGCCTGAGCCCAGGTAGCCAGAACACGGCAGAAGGTGGATTAGAATGACGGGTTATTTTACGTTATGAGCTAGTCAGGGGAGAGAGAGCCATATGGCCTGGCTTTTGTAAGTAATAACTGCGTCTCATGAGCCATTATTCTGGAAGCTTGGGGAAGGGAGGAAACCCCTCCTATGGCAAGATACACCTGACAGGAGCCAGCACAGGGAGGAGGGCATCACCTCGGCTCACGGTTTGAGGGAATCGCCCATCCCAGTGCAGAAGGACTGGATGTTTATTCACATCTGAGCAGACCAGGAAGAAGAGACGGGACAGGGACCGGGTGGGCTACAGCCCTCACAACCCAGTCCACTGCAGAACCAGCTTCCTCCAGCTAAACAGTGCAGCAGGGAAGGGTACACGAGCCTGTGGGGGGCACTTCACACTCAAACTGTAACAGACCTGAAAAAGGTGTGCTGGGTGTGAGCAGGTGGGCGGAACCCCAGGCCACGCTCTCCAGTTGTGTGGCAGTCACACAAAACTTGCACGCTAGCCACCCTGTGAGTCACGGGCTCTAAGTTCTAGTATGCTGTGTTACGCTGTGGTGTAGAAAGCAAACAACTTTTTAGCCGGAGAGAAAATACAAACTGAACGAAGCTGGACACGGCGGCATGGCTCCGTGTCAAGTGTGAGCATTGGTGAGTGAGCTGGTGTTCGCTCACTCCTGCTCATGGCTGTGCACGCAGAACTTGCACACGCTTTGTGCACAGATAGCCCCTCCCTGTCAGCACACTCACTGGGTTTCAGCAGTGACCGGCTGGAATCTTCATTTCTCGTCCTTTGAAAGCCCTGGGAGGACAGAAGCGCACCTTCTCTGCCTCCTCTCGCCCAGTGGGCTCCGCATCCGCCGCCACAGCCTCTGCTAGCATCTCCCTTGTTCGCTTGTTTTAATTTCTTAGCTGTCTGTACAGGCTTGTGCAGCGTCATGGACTTCGCTCTGGGGTTTCCAGACCATGTCTTCGTTCCTCCACCCATCATGTTCTCTAGTGAACTCCTCTGCTTGTGTTTTCAGGTCATGTGTTTGGGGCTAGATCACATATGTGAAAGAAAACATATGATATGTGTCTGGTTTATGTCTCTTAACATAGTGATCTCTGGCTCTACTGACTCCCTGTGAGTGGCATAGTTTTTTTCTCTGCTGTAGCTGGTTAGAACTGAGCTGTGTGCTTACAACATGCTTTCCTGTCTGTCCACACCTCTGCTGACAGCCAGCTGCGCTGGTTCTGTACAGCGACTTGTGTGAGCTGTGTTTTAGCACGCCCGGTGGTGTGTGGACTCAGATGCCCTCTGCCGTGTGTCCAGGAGAGTACAAACAGCTGGGTCCGGTGGCAGTTCTACTTTTTGTTATACAAGGAGCTTCCAGTCCAGAGTGATCGCTGTCCTGGCTGCACTGGCTTACACGCTCCTGCCAGGATAGCACACGGACCTTTACTCCCCCTTCCTCGCCTGAATTTGCTTGCTTGTTTTAATCTCTGTAGCCCTGGCTGTCCTAGAACTCGCTCTGTAGACCAGGCTGTCCTCAGACTGAAGAGACCCACCTGCCTCCTCCACCTTAGGGCTGGGCCTAAAAGTGCACACCACTGCGTCTGGTCTCGGTCATTGGTTCTTGATTACTGTCCTTCCGACTGGGGTGACATGAGATCCAAAGCAGAGTGATTGGCATTTACGTGATGGCTGAAGGAGTTAAGTATTTTCCATGCACCTATTAGTCATTTTCACTTCTTTTAATGAGAACTATTGGGTTTGTTTGTCATTTGTTAATTGGATTATTTGGAGACTTAATTTTTTGAGTTTTAATGTATTCTAGATTTTATCCCTTTCTGAAACAAGGCTGGCAAAGACTTTCTCCCATTCTGTGGCTTGCCTCACTCTTTCATTTCCTTAGCTGCAAGGAAGATTTTGAATCGTGTGTAATTCCACTTGTGGATACTTGCTATTATTTCCTGTGTTCCTAGAGGGTTTTCAGAAACTCGTTGCCCATGCCTAAATCTTTGCTGGCGGTGAGATCTGCAGGTCTCGGCCACACCCCTGTCTTTCTTTCAGGCTGGGAATCCGAAGCTATCAGGTAAGGCAGAAGCGACTACTTGCTGAGGCCCTTGTTCAGGACCACGGACAGCGACCCGTGCGCTGCGGCCGTGCGCTCTCCTGCCTGGGATCTGCAGCAGCCCTGGGTGAGGACTCTGTGGGACTGTTAAAAAGACACCTTTCTGCTCAACCCTCTCAAATGAACTAATCAAAGAAGGCTCGGGAGTCGTCAGGGAGGTAGAAATCAGGCTTGTGCTGGCGCTGTGGGAACCAGGAGAAGGCTGGGCAGCTGCCAGGCAGGGGCGCTGGGTGCCACTGCCCTGAGCAGCTGCAGCATTCTGGGTACACCCCGTGCTCTCGGTCCAGGCGCAGTGCATGCTGGGCATATCTCTGTATCCGTGTTCTCTGTACAGGAGCGGTGCATTCTGGGTACACCCTGTCTTCTCGGCACAGGAGCAGTGCATGCTAGGTACACCCCGTGTTCTCTGTACAGCAGCGGTGCATTTTGGGTACACCCCGTGCTTTCAGTACAGGAGCAGTGCATTCTGGGTATACCCTGTGCTCGGTACATGAGCAGCGCATGTACCTGGTCAAGAGATGATGGGGAGGACGGAGGCGGCGTCAAGCTGGTTGTCCTTTCACACAACTGAGATGTACAAACTGAGGCCGGTGTTTTCAGCTCCACAGAAAAGGCTAAATGACGGGCCCTGGACTCTTAGTGTCCTTTGGTCTTGATATTTTCCACCATAGGGCCAACATCAGAATGAGATGGAATGAGGTGAGTTTGTTTTGTGCCCTGAATGCCCAAGAGCTAATGTTCTAACGCCCTGAAGCTGCCTGGGCGCGTGGGTGACCCCGGTGTGTGGAGACCAGGCTTTGACAGAGCCTGTGCCACAGGGTAGGGCTCACCGGCCAGGGCCTTGCGCAGGAACAAAAGCACTTTGAGGATTAAAACCTGAGATCCGGGCAACTCGGGTGTCACCGGCAGCTGCAGTGTAGCCAGTGAGAAGGGAAAAGAACACTGATTTTTCTAAATTTAAGGTTTGTATCTAAACACTTCATATTTGGATTCACATGAGTACATAAACCAGGGTTTCAAACTGTAAATTTTGTATATACTCAATATTGATAACCCACTTATAAATTATATGGCTAATTGAGAGACAAGTCAGATGAAGTGGCTCATGGTTGTAATCTCAGTACTTAAGAGGGTGAGGCAGGAGGATTGCCGTGAATGGGACTTTAGCCTGGACTATATCTAAATTCTAGACCAGCTTGGGCTACTGGAGTAAGAGTGTCTTAAAAACCAAACCAAAACAAAACCAACATAATGTACAGATTTAGCAGGAAAAAAAATAATGGAAAATGTTTTGGTTTTGTATTACATTGTAACAGGCCCCAGCCCTTAGCATGACTGACTCCATGATGGAAGTACCATTCAGGACATAAAACCTGGCACATAGACAGTGCTACTGCCAAAAGTGAAAACAGAGACCCAATCCATCACAGTCCACAGCTCTGGGAGAGTGTATGGATGCACTAACCTTGCTTTTGGCATCTGTAGTTCCACTTCCAGACATCAACCCAGGATGGAGTTTTCTTTTGAGGCTGCGCTGGGACCCCCAGCACCCAGTGTAGTCACCAGTGACTAATACTTCTATTGGTTTAAGCCTGTGTCTGAGGAGTCGTCTGTGGTGGGAACCCCACAATGACAGGCTGATGGCGTATTTTATAAACACTGAGTTAAATATACTTCACTAAAATTAATTTTGTAGACAGGAATGGTTGCACAGGTTTTTAATCTTGACCCTCAGGAGGCTGGGACTAGAGGATGGGTAGTACAAAGCCAGACTAGGCTACAAACAAACATACATGTATACATACATACATGCATGCATGCAATTTCAGTAGTTTCTTTTAACCTTTTCAAGTGTGACTTCCAAGAGCCACAAAACTGACCCCGCACTCACAGAGTTTCTGTAGGAGAGCAGGCAGCAGGAGATACTGCTTTTCATCTCTTACCAAGGAGCTCTCCTGAGGTCTGAGCAGTTTCTTCACGCAGAGTTGGTGGCACAGGGCAGGTGGCCTCTGCTACCTGAGCATGAACAGATGAGTGTGGACACGTGGCCTTGGCTGCTGACAGGGAGCAAACTTGAAGCAGGCTGTGGCTTCGCTTTCCACACCTGCTGTGTGTCCACAGGCTGTACCTGCCGGGAAGTGCTGCTCTTCTTCAGCTTCCTGCCAGTTGTGACAAAAAGAGATGGATGTGTCTTCTGGGTGCTCAGCTCCTGAGCTCAGAGCCTTGGTCTCCAGGTGCACCTGTAGCCATGGCAACTCCACAGATGCCAGTCGCCAAGGAACATGATTTAACCTGTTTCAGATGTTTTAAAAAGGAAGAATGGAAAATCACTCAGCTTTGTCTTCTCAGGGGACTGTCAGAGACGGGTTCTCTGTGCCGTGCTTGAGGCTAGGCCATTCATTTCATTGTCTTTGCTGTGATTTCTCCGAGGAGCCATTTCTGCCAGGAGCAAGTTTCCAGGGAAGCCAGTGGCATGTGCGTAGAATGGTGTGAGGCTAACACATGGGCTGTTCTCAGATGTGAACACTCATGACATCTACACAACCCCAGCTGGCTTCCTTCACGCTGGCTCTCAGGCAGGAACTACCAGGTCTCTGGACTGCACCAGAGCTGGGAGTGAGGCTGGTGGCCGAGTGGGAAGGAAGTGGAGGGCAGAGCTGACCCCACTGTGGGTCTAGGTGCCTGAAGGCCAGATTCAAGCTGGAACACAAGACAGAAAGAAACAGTGCAAAGGAGGAGATGATGCCCAACCCTACTGCTCCAACCTCTTGATGCATCCCTCCCTCCATGCTTCTGCTTTTGCCTCTAAGAAGAGATGTGTCCCTCAAGCTGTTTGCAGAAAAGCTAGTTGCATGGTGAGGTCCTTTGCTGATCACACGCCCTGTGTGTCAGATGGGGCTCACTGACACACAGAGCTTGCTGTGGACCCGGAGCTTGCTGTGTGTGCTGGGAGGGCCTGCCAGTGGCCTCCAGGGACCCTGCTGCCCAGCTGTCTGGCACTGGGACTGCCGGCTGTGCTGCCACAGCAGGAGCACCAGCAGCCATCTCTCGGCCCTTGGTTCTCTTAATATGCTGGATTTATCTGCGGATTAAATTTCTATTCAGAACAGACACTGGCTGCAAACAGCAAGAGGTGTCACTGGGCCCCTTCCCAAGGAAGACGGGGTGCAGGGTCAACCTGAGCTCAAGGGGGTCCCTGATGTTTGGGCTGTGGCAGCAGGATTGTGTCAGTGTCTTGTCCCACCCCTTTCCCACACCTGACACTGCTTTACTTCAAGGCTTCCTGGACTTTTCACCCACGACCCTTTCACCTGATGTTTTTTACACAACCGTGGGTATACAGGTATATAAGGTGGGCTTATAAGTTAGGCAATTACTGATAATAAACCATAAAGGAATATATTCTAAAACAGTCCTTTGTAGGGCTAGTGAGGTGACTGAATCAGGGAGCCTGACGAAGCCCAAGGACCTGAGTTTCCTCCCTGGAAGTAAAGAGCTGGCATCTGTCTCCGGCGAGCGCAGGCCCCAAATAGCGTGAAGCACGTCTTTGATGTCCATGTAATTTTACCACTGCATACATATCATTTCACCACTTACAAAGATAACAGCAAATCTGCATGCTGATGGATGCCTTGCTGCTTTTCCAGAACACACTAGTGTTTTTCCCAGGACACACTAGTCTGCTCTCACATGCCGAAGAACGATGGCTGGAAAACCTTACCAGTTTTCCCCACAGCACGAGAGCCTAACATTTTGTGTATGCAGTGAAGACACTGGAGTTGACGGTGTCGGGTCCGAGCAGCAAGTTTCAGGGGGCTCACTGCGGGGTGGCAGGATGCCACGTACAGGGCAGTGGGCACTGTGTTCAGAGCCGAGGCTGCCATGGAGTCGGACACAGCAGTGCTCTCAGAGGCAGCTCGGGGGTGCTCTTCACTTGATCCTGAGTTAGTTTTTGGTCCCCGGAGGGGAGACACCCTTTACTGTTGTCAAATTAAGGAGTCTGACAGCAAGCCGGAGGGCCTGAGTTTGATCCCTGCAATCCATGTCTGTGGTGAGAGTAATCAGGCTTCTGTACCCACAAACAAACCATTCAAGCACGTCATGTCCAGCTATGTGACCTCAGAAAGGGTGGACACTCACCACTGAGTATCCAGTGAGAGCTTACCAGCGTGTTTGAGGTCCTGTTCAATTCCCAGTGCTAGTATATAAATACTAAATAAACAAATAAGCCTTGCTTTGGTGGCCTGGAACTCAGCAACTAGTCTAGGAGGCAAAACCCAGAAATCAGCTGTCTCTGCCTCCCGAGCACTGGAATCATAACTCTGCCACCATGGCCTGCTTTCATTCATTCATTCTCTCTCTCTCTCTCGTCTTCCACTCAGGTTCTGGGAACTGAACTGAGATCTTCAGGCTTGCACAGACTTTCTCAACTCAGCTCTCTCCCCAGCTCCCGATGCATTCCATCAAATTCCCTTTGGAGACCCAAGAAAACCTTTGCAGTGCGAGATGATTCGTTACAGAAGATTGCAGCCACAGCTAGCAAAGCACCTTTCCTTTAAGGTGGGTGTGTTTTTCCTGTGGGGCACTGTCATAGGCAGGACCAGGATGGTCCCTGGCTTCATCCTGCTGTGATTCAGCCTGCCTGGGGCATGTGCTCAGCCTCTGAGCCCTCTTGAAAAGGAATGGGAAATGAGGACAAAGGGCATTGTGGGTAGAGCCGGCTTTGGCTTGCTAATGCATTAAAAATGCGGGATGGTTCTGCACCGAGGTTAGCTGTCCCTCCGATCTCTCCGAGGTTATTTTTGTGTATCCCCACTCTACCCCACACAATGTGGAGAGGGCAGCTCAACCTGCCTGCTCCCCTGGTCCCTCAGCCTGCCCCCTCCCAGGTGTCAGCTGTCATATACTGCAGCCCCAGGCAGCTGCAGGGTAACACCGGGTGACTTGTAAAAATACACGATACAGAAAACCACACACAAAAGGCAGTATAGAAATATGCACAGGGCTCCCTAAACTTCGTGGTTATTTAAAGCTGCTGGGCTTTCTAATTGACACTGGCCTTCCTGACAGCCTGAACACCGGGGCAGCACGCCCCTGTTCCAGCCTTTCTTCTGATGGGAAAGGGAAGGAACAGCTGGTGTAGTCACTGGTGGCCTCGGGAGGAACAAGTGACAATGAGCACCCTGTCACCCCGGCCAATTGTGCAAGTGACATCATGGACAAGGGTGGTGTCAAGGGAGGCATCTCTTCTGGAGTGACCGTTTGACTGTTGTTTTCTACTCCATGAAGGCTTGACAAGGTTGCACTACAAAAACCCTTGGACCCCGAGCTGAGGAGGTCAATCAAGACCTTTGCAGCAGGCCGGCTGGGTTTCACTGCATGGTTCCAAGGAACAAGCTGCCATCTTGTAAAGAGCTGCCTCTGTTGTTCGGTGAGGAGTACATTTGTGTTCAAGAAGTCCTCCCTCAGAGTCAGGCCCTCCGCCCTCTGCTTGGGGAGGACCATTGCTCACAGAGGTCTCAGCCCCAGGCAGCTGCCAGCTCACCATCCTAATGGAGGACACGGGGGAGGGAGGGCTTGTGTGTGTGTGTGTGTGTGTGTGTGTGTGCACCCGCTGAAAGACAGACTGCTTCTGACTTTGAAATAAGCAGCAGGGTTCCTGAACAGAACTTGGGTTAGCAATAATCAACTATATTTAACACCCCTGGTCACATAGCAGTAAAAATGTGGGTGGTGGCCCTGACACCCGGTGGGGTGCGCTAGGTCAGCCAGCCAGAGCTGTGGCACGCTCTACCAGCCCATCCGGCCGGAAACCCTGCATCTCAAAAACACTTGCCCTGGCTCAGGGCAGCGAATGGCAGCGCCCACAGCTAGGCGCAAGCTCTCCTGCTCGCCTCCCCTTGGGTGCTGGTCTGAGAGCCCTCCTGCCGTGGTTGGGAGCCTGGTCCTCAGCGTGGCGATGCTGGAAGGCAGAACCTCTCAGAGGTCGGACTGCAAGTTCTGAGGCCATGGCTGTCTGCATGGCAGAGACCTCAGCACCCTGTCTGTCTGCACGATCCCACGGTGGCCGCCTTCTGTGCGGGGATGCGGCCAAAGAAGGCCCGCAGCAGAACCTGCACACAGGGCGTGGACGGTCAGCACCTCAACTTGCCAACTGTGAACCCACAAAACCTCTTTTCTTCATAAATTGTCACCATCAGGGATTGTACCAGAGCCACGAACCCCAGATCCAGACACTTCCCTGAGCTGGTGAGATGGCTCAGCTGCTGAAGGCCTGTGCTATGCGGGCCCAGTGGCCAGGTTAGAGCCCTGGGGCCCACGTGGAAGGTGTAAAGAGAGGAGTGTCTCCACTAGCTGGCTCTCCGACCACCACCCACACTGTGGTACCCACCACACACAGTAATAACGCGCTGAAACCCGGGCTGGTTGAGGCCGGGTTGTAGGACAACAGCTGTTCACCTTCAGGCACTTACAGTCGGAGGGGAGAAAGCCGCAGACTCACGGCACGACAGCCCGTTCCTGCTGCCCACCGACACCCTCTCCCCCTGGAATTGTCTGGCCTCCATTATGACGGCCTAGGAGGGACTGTGCCGGGAGACCCGGTCCATGGCCAGCCACAAGCCCAGGTGACCACCCGAAGCAGCCATTTGTTTTTGCCTGAGTGACAGTGACTTGGAACAAGGCTGAAGCTTGCGCACCCCGGAGACACACGGAGACCGGACACCTAGGTCACTGTGTCCGGTTCCCACTGCTGACGCTACAGCTCGGGTCCGCCCCGGGTGGTGCCGGAAGTCCCTAACAATCACTGCTTTCGCTCAAGCCCCCTCAGCGGAGGCTGGATGTTTCCGCTGGATGAGGACCTGAGTGAGGAGGGGTGGGCCGGGAAGCTGAAGAGAAGAGGCCCACAGAGCTGAGCTGTGGGAGAGACTTATCAAGAGCAACGCGGAGCAGCTCCTGGGGGGCGCACGCCCGCCACTCGGAGCCGGACGTGGGAGGAGTAAGCAGAGGCCTGTGGAGGACGGAGACGCTGTGAGGTCTGAACAAGCTCCCTTCCCTGGAAGCCGTGATGGCACTCAGCTCCCTGCGTTCGTGGATCATTTCTTCCCCGAGGGAGGGCACCTGAGGGCGGGGCAAGGGTGAAGGAGGCCGAGACAGGTTATGGTGAGATGGGGAAACACGGGGATGTGAATAAATGCAGGGAAGGCACCAGGACAGTGGTCGGAGGGCCTGAGGTCCTCAGCTGCAAGAGGCCGGGGCTGGAATCCAGACCAGGGGCGGAGCCGGAAGAATGCGGGACGCCCCGGCTCACGCCAGGACGAGAGGAGGCAGCTAGAGGAAGCACGGTGGTCCCAACCCCTCGTCCTCCGCCCATCCTCAGCTTCCCGCGCTGGGAGCCAGGATGCGGGGGCGGCTCTGCCTGCTTCCCTCTGCTGGCACGTCGAGGAAACTGCAGGTCCGCTGCTGCGCGGTCCTCCAAGCTCCACCCTAAGTGCCCCAGCGGAGTGCAAGTGCGCAAGGACCGCTGCGTCCCCCCGCTCAAGGAGCCGAGGCCCAGGAAGGAGAAGGAACCGCTCTGCGTCTTAAAGCACGTTAGTGGGCTCGAGTCCGCTCCACCCACGGCCGCCCGAGGTGCTCGGCGGCCTCGGAGAGCGCCCCCTTGTGTTCATCCGCGGGCGTCGCAGAAACTCGTCCGCCTCAGCCCGCGCCGGACTCCGCAGCTGTCTCCCTCCCAAAGGCGGTGGAGTCCCGAGAACTTGAGCCCAGGAGTTTACAGGGAACTGCCTGCAACCGGACGTAATCATATTAAGCAAACTGATTCAGTCTCAGGAATGGAAATACGGCATTTCCCCCTGTGGGTTCTAGATGTTATATTGATGCATAAAATCACACAAACAGATGATGTGGAAACAGAAACCTCGCTCTCCGGGCCTAGGGGCCCAAAAGGGGACTGGTGCAAAGAGGAGGGGCTGGACAAGGGAGAGAAGCGGGACACAGCGACAGGATGTGCTCACATCGCGTACTTTCACGAAGATGGCAACATAGCAAACAAACACGACTCGCCATTAACAGGTCAGTAAGGGACCCGTCCAGGCATTGAGACTTCCAGGTTCAGGGTGCTCAGGAAGGAGAAAACAAGACAGACGTCCTTGAGGAAGGTCAGGCCCCGGAGTTCTGCTCACCTTAGTGACCAGAGAGTCAGCAGAGTGGGAGACTGAGGGTGTGCGCTCAGGAGCTGCGGCTCTGTTCTCCGCCATGAGTCCAGCCAAGCGGGACTGCTCTCTGGCTTCAAGAGCAAAGACACCCTCCGGCCAAAGACAGAGCCAGACCCTGTTTTGAAGACACCATCTTGTTGGGATGACACTGAACCAAGTGAGAATACACCCAGCAGACTGTGGAGCAAAAGGGGAGGGAACGGGCTTCCTGTGTGTAAACGCTGATTTGGGTTTTCAGGTTTTGCCTGCCAGGTTAAAGCCCTTGATAGCAGTTTTGTCTCTTGTTTTACTGTCAGGGAGTAAACAGGCCAGCAAGTGCCTCACCACATATAAGCCCTTTTGTAAATAATCGCGGTTTCAGCCAGGGGGTCACTTACTCACTCAGACTAGGTTTGAACTCACCCTGCTGCCCAGGCAGGCCTTGAACCTATAACCCTTCTGCCTCCACCTCCTGAATAACTACTGTCACATGGTCTGTACCCAGAGGCCCAGGTTTGTAAGCACAGTTTTAAGTACAAGCAAACACTCCCTCTTCTGGGTTGAGGTCACAGACACCCATGGAATGGCCATAAGCTGTGGGTAGCGTGAAGGGCAGAGCCCACAGACAGGGAGATGGGCTGGAAGATGGGGTGAGGCAAGAGACATGGCTGCTGAAGGAAGGACCACTGGTGGGCATCGTCAGGCCTTGGAGACAGCGGTGAAATCCAGGAGTAAGGCAAAGCTGACTCATTCACCTGGCTCTCGGCTCTTTCCTTCCTGTGTATACAGCTAGGCCGCATTTCCAGGCCTTCTCCCAGAGAGAGAAAGAGACAGACAGACAGACAGACAGATAGACAGAGACAGAGAGACAGAGACATACAGACAGAGACAGAGAGAGAGTCATGTGACTGACTTGCAGCCAATGAAAGGGGCAAGGTTTTTCCTGCCTTCCTTGGGTGACCCTTTCTCTGTCCTGTCAACTCAAGGACAGTGCTCAGGGTGGCTTTGGAAGCTACACAACAAAGATGGCGCCTGTGACATCAGCTTAGGTTCTCTGTCATATGGCTGTGGACCCAGGGGACTGTTGCTGTGGGAGCCAAAGGGGTCAGAGTGGAAGGCGAGGCCCCCTCGTCTGGGTCTGTGCACAGAGCTTTGCTCTGCGAGATAAGCCTCCTGGTCACTACGTGAGAGAGCTGGAGTTGCCCCCATCCCTCGGCCAAGTCTTGAAAAGAAGGAGCCGGTTGCTCCCCTTCAGACAGCGCGGGGCTGCAGGTGTCCAGCTCAGGCAGGGAACTTCATCTTTTCACACTTGGAATGTGTGTGAGGCTGGCATGGTAATGTTGGTGCTACCGTGTGGCCTCAGCTTCCTCACAGACTCTGACTTGACAGCTGAGGAACAGCCCAAACTACAGGCACAGCGAGGAAAAGGCTTCAAGGGAAACAGTGTTGCCCGTGCTCACAGGGCTGAAAAAATGGCAGTTCATTCTTTGGGTCCTCCAGAGTCAACGAGAGTACTAACTCTCACTTCCTAGAGCTACTGGGAGCCCTCTGCAAGGCTGGCTGCTGCTGCGGCCACTGACAGCATAGGCCCCGAGAAAGCCAAGCGGTTTCCTCGTGTGGCTGGTATGAAGGTCTCCCCAGGCTGAGGGTCCCCCCAGCCATCTCTTAGTCAAAGCTCACACAGACTCAGAACCCTCTGCTCAGCTTTGATCCTCAATGTGTTTAGCTTTGCAAGGGAAGAGAGAAACTAAAAAAAAAAAAAAAAAAAAAAAAATGCAGATGAGAGACACACCTATAATCCAGTACTCGGGAGGTGAAGGATCATGAGTTCTGCCTGGGCTACACAGACAGGACCTGTCTCAAGAACAAGGAAACAAGACAAAACAACAAGCAACAACAAACAAAAGAAAACAAAACACCTTATCTTTGTGCTTTTGCTTTACCAAAACCCAAAGAAATATTAAAGCTGCTTCTAGGTTCATCTTCAAAGCAAAACTCATGGGTTTTATTTAATCCTCATATTAAAAAAAAAAAAACCCACATGTATTTTTCCAAGTTTCATTTTTTTCCTCCCCTCACCAGTTCACTTATTTTCGTGGCCCGCCACTCTGCACAAAGGTCCACAGCAAATGCCAGAGGGGGGTTGGAAGTCATTCAAGACTCTTTGGCTTTTGATAGATTAAATGTGTGCTTTCTTTCAGAAAGCTGCGGAGGCTCAGGAGCCACAGAACACTGCGGTGCAGGACACACAGACTGATGCTCAGGTCACACTGAGGCCCAAAATGTCCACAGAAATTGTGCCTCTGGTCAGTTTTGGCCACTTGACACCAAGCAGAGTCACCTGGGAAGAGAGAAATTGCTGAGGGATGGCCTCCATCAGAGGCCATAGCCCTTGGCTTGTCTGTGGGAGGGCCCAGCCCACTGTGGGCGGTGCTATCCCTATGGAGACAAGCCTGGGCTGTGTGAAAAACAGCTGAGCAAGCCCAAGGCGCAGGCCAGTAAGCAGTCCCTCCGTGGCCCCTGCTTCGGTTCCTGCCTCCAGGCTCCTGCCCAGAGCTCCTGGCTTCCTTTGATGATATATGTTACCTGGAGTTGTAAGAGGTGATAAAAAACATTTTCTTTTCGTCTCAAGTTAATTTTGGCCAGTGTTTTATAGCAACATCGGGAAGCAAGCTAGGACCTCAGCTTTCTGGTTCTTCCGCAGGAAACAGGTGTGTGTTTACATCGCAGATGGCGGCATCACCTGTGCCGCCTGTTTCAGGGTGCTGGCCACGCCATGAGAAGTGGCTCTGGAGGAACTCAACAAAGCCAGCTGGATTCCTCCCTGCCCTGTTCCCAGAGCACTCCTGCTGCTCTGTCTTCTGACCTTTGGGTGACATTTCCAGCCTCACCTGACCTATGACCCCTGTTCTGAGTTGTGCTTTCTGAGTGGTTTGCCTGCAACCATATGGAAACCCCTGCTGCAAAGTTTCCACGGTTCGTCACAGCTTCCAGAATTTCTCCCGGAGCTCAGACCACAGTTGCTCGGGGTCGGTAGTTTAATAGTGTTTCCATTCTCTCTTCCCTTCCTTCCCTCCTCTTTCCTTCTTCCTTTCCCTTTCCTTTCCTTCCCACCTTCCTTTCTCACTGTTCCCAGGAGAAGGAGAGAGTCTTCCAGGCTTTGCCTTCCTGGGGTTCCATGGCCACCTAAGCCTGGCTGTCACCATTGCAGCAGGGGGGCGGGGGGCAGGACACTTCCATGTGGGTCCTCACAGCGGCAGCATTTAGTTTTCTATCAAGGCGATGTGTTTCTCCGCAGCTAAGTGATTCCAGCACAAAATGAAATGAAATAAAATGAAGCCACGTTAAAATGAGGAGTTTAATTCCTGAGGAGGAGGAAAGGCTGTGCCGGTGTTTCCACGTGAATGCCCTCTGGTGGGGATTTACCATCCAGCGGTGAGAATCTGCTTTCTGCTGGAGTTTGGCAATGGCGAGCCTTTGGCTGATCAAAGCCTGCGAATTACTAAGGCGTCTCCTTCTGACTAAGTTGGAAGTGTGACCCTGTAAGAACAGCTCAGAGTGTTCCCTCCTCTGCCCCTTGCCCTGTCTGCTGCTGGCCACGGTTCCTGCAAACCAGCGGCTGGCAGAGGTGTGGCCTCTGCTCTCTGCGCTGTGTGGTCTGAGGTGGCTGCTCTGGGGACGAGGCCTGGTTTTCTGTAGAGTTAAAATGACACCTCCTTGGGGTCTCACCCTGTGAGGCTGTAGGTGTTTCTCTGAGCATTAGTTCACCTGCCATCTCCCCGACCCCAAGTCTTAGAGTCGCAGAGGAACAGGGCCAGTGCCACGTATCCAGTAGGTACCCTTGATGCCTCAGCCCGAGGCGGCTCTGTGGGCGCCAGAAGGAACCCAGGCAGAGATGGCCAATTCGGACTCCATCCTGCAGCAAGAGCTGTTACAGCATAGGAGATATAGGACTCACCTGACCAGCCAAAACAGCAGCGCAGGCTCACTTTGATTTGAGCCTGCCGAGACAGACACAGCAAAGCCACGGTGCCTGCTTTCGAATAAGAACACGTTTGCAGACGCTGGCATGCCCTCTGTTGAAAACAGTGTGGGGTGGAGGGGAGCCCCTCGGCCTACAAGAAAGAAGCTGGAAGCAGGAAGTCAGCGAGTCCCAGCTGAGTTTGGAGTCTCCAAAAGCTCTATGGTGGTTCATACCCATCTCAGTTCAAGGTCCAACGCCCTCTGACCCCTGCATGCACAGGGCAGGACAGCGGTGCACATACATACACGCAGGCAAGACCCATAAAACAGTACACATTTAATAAAAAATTAGAAATTTTTATAACATTTCATGGGAAAATGATACAATTAAGGCTGGCCAAAAAAAAAAAAAAAAAAAAAAAAAATGATGAAGAAAAAGTTGTGACAATGTTTGGGGATCTAGAAAGTCATATGATATGGCAGGAAGGTGCCATGCCTCTGTGTGTGAGTGTGTGAGTAAATGTGTGTGTATGCGTAGGCCCTATCCTTTCGTGAAACTTGAAAGCTAAGGCAGAGGGGTGAAGGCACGCCTCAGGCACACAGCCTCCAGATGAAGGTGAAGGACTCGTGGGTCCAACACACTCAGGGCAATCACTGTCTGACATGCTCAGGGCAATCAGTGACAAGCTCAGGGCAATCACTGTGTGTTCGGCAGCTGATGGACCCAGCGGAGACCCTGAAGGACCTTCAGCACAGCAGACGCAGATGACCTCAGTAATGTGCAAGCCACAAGTCACAAGCAGGAGCAAGAGTAAGAAGCCTAGAAAGACAGATCAGTGCAAGGGGCACTGGCTGCTCATGCCGAGGACCCAAGTTTAATTCCAGCTGTAACCCCGGGGACCGGATGGCCTCTCCTGGCCTCTCCTGGCCTCTGGAGGTACACATAAGCACATGTATGCCCGCAGGCACATCGCTCCACACACGTGATAAAGAAATATTCTTAAAGGAGCCTTGGAGAGGGAAGAATCTGTTGTTTTTTTTTCCACACTATGCCACCTACTCTAGTTTTTTGTTTTTAATCCTGAGATGCAGAGAGAAGCATTAAAAGATGGTAATTTGGGAGCATGATCAATGGAGAGTACCACGAAGGTCAGACACTGGATTTCCAGAGGACTTTAAATTAGCTATTGAAAAAAATCAGAATAATATCCCAACAAGTAAATAAAAAATAAAGAGAAATTATTTTAGGCACCAAATAGAACTTTTTGTAATTGAAACATACAATAACTAAATGTAAATTTCACTATAGGGTCTCAGAAGCCATTGGAACCATAGAACAAAGACTTAATTTTGTTTGGGGGGGTGTTCAGTCAGCAAGGGCTCAGCTTGAAAGCATCGGTACAAAAATAAGCAGTAACTAAAAAGAAAACAAGCTCCCTCTACTGGCTGGTCTTGTGTGTGGACTTGACACAAGCTAGAGTCCTCAGGAAGGAGCTCAGCTGAGGAAAGGCCTCCATGAGATCCAGCTGTGAGGCATTGTCTCACTCAGTGATCAGTGGGGGAGGGCCCAGCCACTGTGGGCGGTGCCATCCCTAGGCTGTTGTCCTGGATTCTGTAAGGAAGCAGCTGAGCAAGCCTCGGGGAGCGAGCCAGTGAGCAGCATCCTCTGTGGCCTCTGCCTCAGCTCCTGCCTCCAGGTTCCTGCCCTGCTTGGGTTCCTGTCCTGACTTCGCTCAGTGGTCCTCCAGTAGCTTATGATCTGGACGTGTGAGCCAAGTGAAGCCTTTCCTCCCCAGCTTGCTTTTTGGTTGTTGTGCTTCCTCATGTCATAGAAACCCTAACTAAGAGGAGCTGGGGCCAGGGAGTGGGCACTGCTGTGACAGAGCAGACCACGTGTTTGGGAGATTGTGGAAGGACTCCGGAACTCGGCTAGAAAAGCCGTTGAGTGGTGGGAGCTCTGTGGGAGAGTGGTGAGATCTTGAGAGTTAGGAGATAAGAATGTGGAGAGCAGTACGAAGATGGAGGCCCGGCTTGTGGAATTTCAGAGGCAAGATTAAAGACCGGCAAGGCCATTTGCTGTAAGATTTTGTGGGTTTTGCTTAGCTGGGGCTGAAGACTCAGCTGTGATTAATGAGACACGGAACTGCCGAATCCAAACTTTTGTGTTACTGGGACAACTGATGCTGGGTCAGCTGGAGCTGGGCGTTAGAGGAGGTTAGGAAGAGACCAGCATCACTGAAGTGAAATCTTCTGGAAAGGCTTTCCTGAGAGCACAGAGAGGCAGTGCTCCAGAGGCGGCCAAGGCTGCACTGCCTGCTGGCAGCTGGACATGGTCTGTGTAAGAACCCCCGGGGGGCTGGTTCTGAAGGCCTGAAGGTCGTGGCGAGCAGCTGAGGCTCGGCTCTGTGAGAGGCCAGGAGGCCATCGGTGAAGGTGCATCCTCAGGGTCATGCGGAGAAGTTAAGGCATGACGCCATGAAGAGAGCTGCTGGGGGGACTGCAGCCCAGCATGATGCCATGAGGAGAGCTGCTGGGGGGACTGCAGCCCAGCATGATGCCATGAGGAGAGCTGCTGCGGGGAGTGCAGCCTCAGGGTCATGACGCCATGAAGAGAGCTGCTGGGGAACGTGCAGCCCAGGTGCAGCAGAGGACCTCTGCAGTTTGGAGAACTGTGGATGACCACCAGGGACAGCAGCAGCAGAGGAGGGGAGCCAGCCGGAGCTTGTGTTCTGGAGAGGCGGAGCTGGAGGAGCCCAGAAGATGGTGAGTGAGTTCCAGGCATCAGGTCAGAGTTTAATTTTACTTTCAGTTGATTGTGACTGTGCCCTGATTTTTCCCTCTTGATGTAAGGTATTTTACTGGAGCCCACAGTTGAGAGACTTTGAATTTTAAAAGATCTGGATTTTAATAGAGATTGCTTATTTTAAAGGGACCGAAATCGTAATGTGTTTCTTTCGTAGAGACCATGGGCTTTTAAAGTTATTTATGGTCTAAGGTGAGATCTTGGGGATGAAGAAGAGAGGAAGACTGTGGCTTACTAACTTGTGTTTGTGTGTCAAGCTGACAAGCTCTACTGGCTGGCCTTGTGCGTGGACTTGACACAAGCTAGAGTCCTCAGGAAGAAGCTCAGCTGAGGAAAGGCCTCCATGAGATCCAGCTGTGAGGCATTGTCTCACTCAGTGATCAGTGGGGGAGGGCCCAGCCACTGTGGGCGGTGCCATCCCTGGGCTGTGGTCCTGGGTTCTATAAGGAAGCAGCTGAGCAAGCCACGAGGAGCGAGCCACGGGGCGCAAGCCAGTGAGCAGCACCCTCCATGGCCTCTGCCTCAGCTCCTGCCTCCAGGTTTCTGCTGGAGTTCCTGCCCTGACTTCCTCCAGTGATGGACTGTGATCGTCACTGGAGGTCCTCCCAACCTGCTTTTTGGTCATGGTTGCAGTAATAGGAGCCCTGACTAAGACACCGCCTCACACCCTACTTAGCCCGTTTCTCTCTGCCTGAACTTTGCCTCAGTGACCTTCCACAGTACTGGCCCCTGGCTGACTGTCTTGCTTGGCTTGCCTTCCTGCTGGAAGTGCGTACATTTGAATCTGCCCCTGTGCCATTGAAATTGCTTTAAAAAAATTTCTTATCTCATGTGTGTCCTGACACCACTAGGCTTCCGCATCCTGAGCCAATGGCTCTGCAGTCTGCAAGCCGACACCATCACGGCCTTCCTCTGAGTTGGAGGCACAGGAAACATTTGTTTTCTGGCATCTTGGGCCCAGAGCTGAGGCTGAGGCCAGGGTGCAGCCTGCCTCCCTGGAGAGGCTTTGCTGAGGATTTCTGATGAGCAAGTCAACAGGAAAAACGAAGCCATGAGAACCTTTGTCCCAGCTGAGGAAGAAGTTAAATGTCTGGGCCTTGGCGTAGAATAAGGATCAGGTGTCTTTCCTTGTTGGTGGGTATGAGAAGACAGCCCTGGCCTGTATGCCAGCGTGGCCTGTATGCCAGCGTGGCCTGTACACCCTGCTACTTTGTCACAGCAGCCCTGGAGCCCCAGCTGTTTCCACGGTGCTGACTGGAGCTCGCCTTGTCTCTGCCCAGGCGAGGCTTAAGGTAGAGACTCAGGACCGATCATTTGAACCGAGTGGCCCCGTGTCTGCAGGATCGCTACCCAAGCTTCTCCCAGGGGGCCTCGCAGGGAGACGGCGCCAGGTTTCTGTCGATGCTGGCGATGCTGAGGAGGGTGGTGATTGCCCAGGAGTGTGAAATGATGATAAGAGAGGAATGTTGCTGACGGCTGGTTTCCACGAAGACCCCTGAAGGCTGGACATGGGAAGGTGCTCTACTTCCTCATCCCTGCAACCTTCCTGTTGCTTGTGCCTCAAAACACTATTCCAAGCTCACTAATGAGGAGATGAAGGGGCAGAGCACCCTCCTTAAAATGTTGTCCTGCATGAGTGTGTGCATGCATGCTTGTGTGCACACATGTGTACTCACGTGGAGGCCAGAGGCCAGCCCAGTGTCAGTCACTTAAGTGCTTTGTCCACCTCCTTTGAGCCGGGCTCTCTTTGGCTGGTGCGTCACCTAGCAGACCGTGTGGCTGCCAGTGAGCCTCAGGGACCTGCACGCCTCTGTCTCCACGGCGGCCTGGCATTTTGATGTGATTCTGAGGCTTGGACTCAGGTCCCCGTGCTTGCTGGCAGAGCCAGGTCTCCGGCCTTCCTCACCAGGCTGTGCCGCTGAGAAGCCTGCAGCAGCTCACTCTGGACAGCTTCCTTCCGGCTGCTCCTTAGCCAGGTGTCCAACTCTCCGATGCGGCAGCAGTTCCCCTCCTTCCTGACCCAGTCACCCCACACTTGGCAGCTAAGTCTCATGAAGTAATTCTGGTTGCAGAATAGCTCAGTGTGGCATAGGACACACTCCTTTCTTCCCCAAATCCATTGAGCCCAGAAACAAACAAAAGCAGTGTCATGATAATGGGCAGTTAGGTGTGTGAATCTTGGGAATTTCTGAGGTCAGGGCAGAGCAGAGCAGACTGGCAGAACACAACAGAAGTAACGTGCTGTGTGGCTGAGGGTTCCAGGACCATAGAGACCATGGAAAGGGTGAGCGGGACGGGCGTGGCCCCCAGGACACACAGGCCTGGGCTAGCACCTTGCTCTGCACAGGTGGTCAGTCACCGGTGAGGCCTGTGGCGAGTCTTCCCCGACTGCCATGTCCCTCAGCCCTCTCTCCCCATCTCCCTCTTTGGCTTTCTTTCTCTCACCAGCATCATAATCAAGTCATAAGCATTCCATTACCCTCTCCTTCCCCCTCCCTTTCCTTGGTCCTCTTTGTGGTTTCATGACACACAGATGTAAATCTATGTGTGAGAGAAGCACATGGCATTTGTCTTTCAGCATCTGGCTTATTTGCCTTAGCATGGTCACGTGTAGTTCCATCTGAACGTGGTGGGGCAGGTTCTCAGCTATGTGCTCACTTAGGTCCCTGTGGCTCTGCCGTGGGGTAACTTCTGGGAGGTCATTACCATAGGGCCTGCCGCAGGGCCCAGGGGCTGGGGCTGGGAAGAGAGCCGGGCTGGTGGGATGGGCTGTTCGTCCCTGGCCCCTCTTGGTGCAGCAGCAGGGCCTTGTCCTCCTCTGCTCTGCTTCCTGGCTCCCCGAGGCTCTCACTCAGTGTTGCTCCTTCCCCTTCCTGCCCCAGCTACCAATCTCTTCCTGCCCTGCGCTGTCCAGTTTCAGTTGCTGGTGGCCTCTAGGGCACATGGGTACCGCCACACTCAACCTTTGTGTGTCTAAGGGAGGTGCAAAGCAAAAGCACACTTTTGAATTTACATTTAAAAAATACTAGAAGTGGAGTGTGAGAGACGGAGGTGGGGGCAGGGTGGGCTAGGTGGCAGGCAGAAGGTACAGGGACTGATCCCTTTTTGACCGGAAGAGTTATCCAGCAAGCAAAATTAAACAGTCTGCTCGTCCTCTTTCTTGGGGACCAGACTGACACTGGCCAGGCTTTTACACAGGAAGCTCTAAATTTTCAGCCAGAAAAGCCACAGTGGTGCAGGAAATGGGTTGCTCCAAGTTGGCTCCTGGAGGGAGGGTCACACCCACTGGTCATCTGCTCCTCCCCTGCCGTCCCAGAGTCACCAGTGTGGTCGACCAGGTGCCAGGGCAGAGACACAGCTAGGTTACATAAGAAAGCAAGCATCTAGAACAGGGACATCAGCCGTCCTGGCCACACTCCGGATAGCCTTCAGAGGGCTGTCCAGCTTGGACATTTGCTACTGGACGCTCCCACAGGGTTCAGCCAGGTCCATGCCCCTGACTGACTTGCCCCAAGACGAACCCTAGGCGCATGGCCACCTCGGGAGCGTGCTGCCCCTACCGGCCTGCAGACCCTGGTCCCCTGGGCATGCGGGAAGGCGCAGCGTGCAGGCTAGGGCTCAGCTGCACACTGGGGGGGTTCCCCAGCCGCCTGGGTCCTGATGCTCACAGCTTCCACCTTTGCCGTTCTCGTGGGCTTTGTGAAAAAGCCAGTGCGCCATCCAGGCACAAACTGGCCGCTCACCCAGCTGTGTGCTGATCCCCTCGCTACTCCTCCGAGCCACCCTCGAGGGACCGGGAGAGGCCAGCCACCGTAACAGCCTCGTAGCCAGTGTGCACTGGGCTAAATGGGGATCGTGAGCCAAGTGGAGTGGAATCCTGACCTCCGTCCCCTGCTGCAGCCCTGTATCCTCTCCGGGGACGGGGGAGGGACGGACGGCACGTCCTCCACGTAGCCTAGCCCTGACATGCTGCTTCCTTTGGGGGACGGGGGAAGCAGTGGACGCTCGCACTGGCCAACCAGTCACCTGCCGATAGTGTGGCTCCAGCTCCAGGCAAATGTCTTCCTCCAAGCCTGACCGCTGTTGCCCAGGTGGCTGCGGTTAGCCCCCTTTAAGAGCTGGGCATAGTTTGTGATGCCCTAAGCCAGCTCCTAGTCCAACTGTTCACTTGGGTGTTTCTGGCCTACAGACAGTATCTCTGAGTCACTGTTACTGGACAGATGTCACCCGGGTCCGGTCAGCACACCTCAGGTAGATAGACACAGACACGGTAGAGAGACGGGGCTTGTCCAGCTCATAGGGAGAGCACCAAATGGTGACGATGATGCCCGTGGTGAAGGCTGGGAAAGACAAAGGGTGCAGGTCCTCCAGAGGCTGGCTCTGGGGAGGGCACTCCACATTTCTGTTGCCCAGTCAGAGTGCCAGGGCCTTTCACACATGCCAGAAGCCAAAGCCCGATGCCGGGCTAACTGCCTGCCATCTTCCCAGAGAGCTCGAGGCTGAGCTGGAATCTGAGCCGTGTCTAGCTGGAGCCCAAAGGTTATGGCTTTCTAGAACATTCCCACAGATACGAGTGGGGGTGGGGTGGGAGAGCAGCTCAGAAGCCAGAGGAAAAGCAGAGGCGGAGGCTCAGGAAATCCTGACCGTGAACACACTGTCCACACGGACTCAAAGCTATTTTAAGGCCACGCCAGGATGCAGCTGAGAATGGGTTCGAAGTTTGCTTTTGTTGTTGACTTTTAAAACACATTTTTCATTGTGTGTGTGTGTGCATGCATGTATGCACCTAAATGTAGAGGCCAGAGGTCAGCATTAGAGACCTTCAGTCTCCCTCTGCCTGTCTCACCGAGCCCGGAGCTCACCGATTCTGTGGATGGGTGGCTGGCCCGCCCTGGGGATCCTCCTGCCTGTCTCCACCATCAGGGAGCACTGTGGTGACAGTCCCATGACGCAGTGCCCAGCTTTCTACAGGATGCTGGCCATTCAAGCTCAGGGTCGCAGGCTTCTGTGGCAGCTCTACAGGCCATAAAACACATTTTTCCTCAGCAGCTGGAGCCCTGGTGAAAATTGGGTCCTTCTAAATTAAGCCCTTGACAAGACAAACGAAAACACCTCAGGTGGCAAAGCGAACATGCTGCAGGCCTGGCGCCAGAAGCCTCCTGTCCCGACACCCACAAAGCTCCAGTCACCTGCTCCTCCTTTTACTATCCCGGCTGCGGAGAGTTCTGGCAAGGGGATGGGGAGGGGGAAGGCAGGCGCGGCCTGGTTGTCGTAATCCTGCAGACTTGCTGCATCTGAAACGGCTCTTCCACGTGTCCCATGGGCCTCTTCGGTAAGGTGTGATTCACAGAAGTTTCTACTTTGGACTATGGGGCTTCCAACTCCAAACCTCGGTAAGGAAGTCCTACCCCTGGAAGTCAGGCTGAGAGGGCCCACAGGCTGCAAAGTCACTCTTGGCTCTGGCCGGGAGGCATGAAATAAATGGCCTAATTTCTCCGGGCTTGTTTCCTAATCAGAAAACAGTGTGCTAACATAATCTACCCTGTAGGGCCGTGATGTGTGTGAAGAGGCAAGTGCTAGTGACTGAGGGCAGTGCCAAGGCGTGCAAACACCTCGTCCCTGAAGTTTTGAGACAGACCACGGAGGCTCGGAAGGGTCTTTGCCCAAGATGGCCGACTTTGGGGGCAAAGACTTTACACTTGAAAGGGTTAGACTAACTTTGTAACCTATATGTCTTCTAAAGCCTATAGTTTTGAGTTTTAGGTCCAGGTTAAGCTAAAGCCTCTTAGTACCTTTCCAGAGAACAAAGGAATGTGACCCTATCTGTGAGGACAGGTATAAAAAAAGGGCAAGCAAGCAAAAGGAGGACCAGACCCTTGTCCTTGAGATAGCGTTTCTTAGCAACGGACCTAGACTTCTTCTGAGTAGCTTTTGACCTCCAGCCAAAAGCCCGCAGCCCTAATCTTCAAGAATGAGCTAACCACCCCCACCTTAAATTGCAGCTGCATCCACACTTGGCAGGACTGGCCAAGCTTGAGCACCTAAGACTAACCAATTATCTTACTTTATAGCTTCCTCATCCAATCCTAAATTGCCAAAACTGCAACTTCAAATTTCCCGCAATTTTTCTTTTAAAAACCTAAAGGCCTTTGTCTCCCGGTGCCACTCTTTGCTGACCGGCAGGGGTGACCCCGTTGTACAATGGTTAATAAACCTCTTGCTTTTGCAACGAGTCTTGGTCTGGGGGAGTTTCTGGGAAGGGCGTGATTGAACTCCTAAGCTGTGAGACCCCAGGTCTTACAAACTCTCCTCAGCTGGGCTCTGGGGTTATCTGAGTCATTCTTTGCTCCCAAAGCTCCTCAGGCCCGAATTATTATCCTCAAGCCTGCCGGGTGACACAGCCTCAGCAGGAACTGGGCACCGAGCCACGCTCACTCAGGACACCAGAGAATGGGTGTGTCTTGCTACATCCCCAGCTGATGGCCTGGGGAATGGCCAGGGACACTGAAAAGCAGAGGAAGACAGAGGAGAGGACGTGGGATCCAGGGCCTGCCTGGCAGGGAGGAACTCGCTCCAGCAGAGATGTGTCTATAGTTTGGTCATGGCCTTTGACTTGCTTTCAGGAGAGCGTGCCCTAGGTGGAGTGCTGGGTGGAAGGAAGGTCCCTGCTCAGGGGCCTGGGACCCGGATCTCCACGGTGACACCGTAAGGAGACGTGACTATGTATTTCATAGAATCTTCCCCACAACTCATTCCCTCCTGCCTGACCCACAGCTAGGAACTGGCAGGTGCCCCTCTAGGGCCCCGTTTCCCTCTGGCTCACCAGGCTACTCAGAGATTGGTCTGTCCAACTCATTGACTTCAGACAGAGATTAGGAGCCGGGAACCTTCCTTCGGTGCTTAGAAAGCTCGCCTTTGCTTCTGACAGGACCTCACTGGCACCCCTGTCTCAGATGGAGACCAGGCATAGCTTCTCAGTGGATCCGTGAGGGAGTAAGGTCATAGGTGGTGACCTTGAGAGGTAATGGCCGCCAACCATGCGCACTGCCTGTGTTCAGCACAGAGGTGCTCTGAGCTGGCCTGAGGCAGACTTCTCATGGTCTCGTATCCTCCAGGTGTGTCTTCACAATATCTCTTTGAAACAGTCTTGAGGCCTCAGCTGACACCAAGATGGAGCCTTCAGAGAGGTGGCCAGAGCCAGCCAGCATTGATGGGCTGAACAAGCCCCATGCTCAAGAATTTCCTATGGTTTCCACCCAGAGCAGAGGAAAAACACCTCCGGCCATTAAAGGAGTGAAGGAAGGTGAGAGTGAGCAGAAGGGGAAGGAGGCTGCTGCTTCTGTTGCCATGGAGACGTGGGAGCCCAGGAGAGGGTCTAAGGATGGTGCGGACGGTGCTGGCCTTGGCTCCTCCAGGCCAGTGCTGCCCAGTGCAGTCTGCCTGCTAGGCACCCTGGCAGCTTTGTGAAGACACGGAGGCCCCACCCCAACCCTGGATCTGGTGGCATTGCTTTGTAAAACCTCCAAGGTCAGGGACAGCGAGATAGCTCCGTTCGTAGGGTGCGTGTGTGTTTGCACGGAAGCGTGAGCGCCTGAATTTTGTCCCCAAGGGACCACATAGAAGAGTAAGCGCTTTGTGCCCCTGGCACTGGGGAAGCAGAGACAAGTGAGCACACGGGTTCACCGGCTGGCCAGCCTAGTCTGCCCCGAGGGTTCCTGACCAGTGAGAGATCCCGTCTCACAGGAAGGTGGCTGGTGCCTGAGCAAAGACATGTGAGGCTGTCCTTTGGCTTCCACACACATGAACACACATGTACACATACACGTATACCTCAACACATGCAAGCATACACATGTGTGCAGACACACACACACACACACACACACACACACACACACACACAGTCTCCGAGGTGATTCTAGCATGCAGCCAAGTTTAACAACAGTCCGTTGAAAGGCATGCTTTCCCATGCACAGTGATTCGCCACAGAACCTTTGGAAACGCAGTTTGATTGAGCCGTCCTGGGACCGCGCAGGAACGTGCATTTCTAACTGGCTTCCCACCATGCCTGTGGCTCCAGAGACTTACTGTGAGAAGCAAGATGTTGAGCTGTGTAATTCGACATCTGAGATACCTTTAAAGGAGCCTCAGAGATGGACACTAGGAAGGCTGTGGTGACACTTGAGAAGTGGCCTTCTGCAGCTCCTGTCCGCTGCCCCTCAGTCCTGGGGTGAAGCAGCTCTGGGCCAGGCTGTTCCCAGGGCCCAACACCCCTTCCTCCTGCCTCAAGGTCATGCCCTGGCGAAGTCAGGGCGATCAGCTCGGTTGCCAGCCATGGGTGAGGGTTCTTTGAATGACCTTCTCCTCCCGGGGCACAGCCTGGCCGGGCAGGCATCACAGTGACAAGTCTGTTCTCACCCCAGGAGCTGGCGTGGGTAAGACTGGGCAGTCACAGTGATATTCTAGGCAAACTGAGGAGCAGGTGGCTTCGCTTACCTGGTGTGGGGCTCAGTGGTCCCTGCCAAGTCCCACTGGTCCCTGAGCCACCTACCCTGGGCTGTGGTCCTTTGTTAGGTCCCTAGAAAACACCCCATCGACAAACGTGGATTCGAAGGCTCGAGAAAAGGAGGAAGGGGCTGTGGCATGGGGCGTTGCACGCCCGTCACACTTGTGCCCTTTGTTTGCCATAGGCCCTGGAGAAAGTTTGCAAATGTGGATCGATCACCTAGATGAAGAGGTCTGTGGGGCCTCTGGCCTGTGCCTTTGGGGTCCCCAGCCCGGAGGAAGAGCACGCCAAGTTGCAGTACGCTGATGCATGCCATGGAGGCACCAGCTGTGGTGGAGCAGCTGTGTCCCCAAAGAGTGAGCACTCAGGATTCTGTTTCCGTTCAGAAGAAGCCGTTCCCCTTTACCTCATAAACTCACAGGAACATGTCCCCGGCCAGTGACACTGCAAATCCCCAGGGGGGGTTTTCACTGGGAGCCCATCCTGTCACCAAGCAGGGAGGCAGCCGATTTAGGGGAAACAACTTGAAAGTGAGACCGTGGCTTTGCAGCTTCACTGTGGGCACACATCCTGGCGACACCATTTTTCTTGGCTAAGCAACATTTTATAACAAATTCATAGCTCAACCCAGCTTCTCTCTAAACCCCAGCTGCACCTTCTCCACAACCTCTTTGGTTACATACTATCTTGGCATTTTAAAATGGGCTTCCGCCATCTTGCCCTGTTTCTCCTGTCTCACAGAAGGCTGCGTTCCCGGCCTCAGGGTGCCTCAGTGAGGCAGTTCTGAGCTGCCCCAGGTCTTTCTCTCTCGACTCACGTTTCCACTGTGCAAGCCCCGTTGGGTTTGCCCATAGCAGTGGCTGATGGCCTGTGATTGACAACACATTGTTCTGACAGTTTGTTGAATTTAAGATGATATAAAAACAACACAGAAGAAACCACCCTTTAAATTTTGAAAACCTTTTCCTGAACCAGCTGTAACATAGCACAGGTGCCCTCTCACAATGCTGGTCAGCAGCTGGAGACCCCGAAAGCCAAGCGATCATGAGGAGCATCTCCCAGTAGACTGTGTTGCTGAGTTAGGGTGCTCTGAAGGTCAGGTGTATAACTCTGCACTTTGGACATAAAATATTTCCTATGTACAGTGGCTCTGTTGCAAGTCAAGACTCCCCGTGTCTCCCTCCCCCGGTGTCCTGCCCACACAGCCCTCACCCCTCACCCAGGGTCCGGCGGCGGCCACCGCTCAGATCTGCTAACATCTCTTCTTGCCTGTGTTGTTTTAAGTACATCACAGCTTAGCTGGGACCGCCTGGTGCTTCCATTCCCAGTTAGAGAACAGCTGAATCTTGTCACTAGCCCTCAGGGCCCTGCAGCCCTGTGTTATCCCTGACTTCCACATGTCACAATGCCATGCCATCTGCTGCTTCCAGGACACTCCAGGCCTTTTGTACATGATGTCCCCTTTTCTGGACCCTCCACCCCAGTCTTTAAGTGGCTCAGTTCTCTCAGGCCTCAACAACTCCAGCCAGCTCAGTACCTGGCAGTCCTCTGTGCTTTGCTTTCTCTCTGGGCTCATCCCTAATTGCTACTGTTCCAAGTCTCCGCCCACAGAATGGCTGCTGGACAGAGCCAAGGACAGGAGGCTTGCCCCAGGCACACTGCTCCATCCCCGGAAAGGTGCATTAAAGGTGCATTCAACAGCAGTTGTTAAGTGAGTGA
Source organism: Meriones unguiculatus (assembly GCF_030254825.1). Lineage (NCBI taxonomy): Eukaryota > Metazoa > Chordata > Mammalia > Rodentia > Muridae > Meriones > Meriones unguiculatus. The sequence continues at coordinate 31,256,606 of NC_083354.1, read as the reverse complement.
TAGAGTGATGGAGTGACATAGTACCTGTGAGTACTGCACGTGACAGGCTCTGGGGACCGACTGTCCTGTCAGTATCTTAGCTGTTCCACATACTGCCAGCCTGAGCACCTCAGTGGGTCTGAAAATATTCTGCTGAGTAGTAACTACAGCTCAAGTGTGCTTTAACAGGAAGGCACCATGTGTACACACACACACACAGGCACGCGCACACAGGCACGCGCACACACTGCTGACCACACTGAGTCAGAGGAGCCAGGCGGTGGCCCTGAGCAGATAGCAAGCCACTCTCTCAAGTCAGAAAGGAGCCTGAGAATTTTGAGCTTGGGCATCTGAGAATCCCTGAGAATCGGAGCCGCCACCCTGCTGGGGACACTGGCTTTGCCAAGCTCCCCTGGGGCGCAGGGCAGGAGAGGACAATGGTGGCTCCTCCTGCAAGTCTACACTGTGAGTTTCACCCTCTGCCTCTGTAATTTGAGTCCTGTCAATCAGTCCTTCCCGGGGCTGCTTAGTAATGGCACCTTCAAAAGTGCTTGAATACCTGTGTGTTAAGCAACAAACAGAGGCAAGTAAGAGAGTGCCTGTGGGGGAGATGGGGAGCAAAGGCTGTTCTTGTTCCCAGAAGCCTGTGGGTCTAAGGCATTGCTCAGGCCATCAAACAGGGCTGGAGAGAGGGGAGTACCCCGAGGCAGCCACTTCCTCACCACAGGCCACTCCCTTTGTCTCCAAGTCACCGTCCATCCCTATACCAGCTTCTTCCTCTCACATACATACTTTGTCTTACAGTGTCACCCACCTTTCCCCTACACCATACAAACTGTCATAAATTCACTTTGTCTGAGGACACCCTCAGTGGGTGAGAATGCTTGCTGTGTAAACGTATGGACCGGGCTCAGGTCCTCATCACCCATGTGGAGAGAGAGAGAGAGCTCACCCAGACTTAGTTGCATGTGCCTGTAGCTCCGGATCAGGGAAGAGGCTGTCAGCAGTGACAGCAGGACACAGGGCTCACTGGCTACCCAGAAAACAGCAGTGCTGCCCAGCTTCAGGGAGAGACTGTCCCAAGAGAACAGGGAGCAGTAATGAAGCCGCACACTTGAGTCCTTCTACAGCCTCCGAACATGCACACACGGGCACGTGTGACGCCCATTCCCACGTGTACACAGAACACACATGCAGATTAAATGAAATTAAAAAAAAAAAAACCCACCCCCACAGACAAAGAACAGAAGCAGAGTGAAAGACGAGTCATGTCAGATATCTCCCAGCAAAGGAGAAAAGCCACAGATGATAATGAAACGATGCTTGCTGCCATGGCAACCGTGATCATTCAGCTGCAGTGCCACGGGTTTGCAGCCAATGATATCAATGGGATGCTGCTTTCCTGGCATGACTAGTGTCCCTGAAAAGGCAGACGCCACAGAGCAGACGTCTTGCCAGCTCCGCTCGTCACCAGCCAGAAAAGGAAAGCACTGGGGCAGGGGCTGGTCAGGGCTGTGACTGCCCCTTCAGCTCCGTCTTGTGTCTGACTCTATCTCTAGTACGAGTTTGGATAGACCGTTGAGACTAACTGAGGCCGCGTTGAGAAGGCTCAGTGGAAGGCTGGAGACATGACCTCTGCCTCTAGGGAAGGACAGAGCCAAGGTCAACACCAGGCCCTGGGCCCGAGAGGGCTTCCTGTGAACACACTGGCCCAGTCATATGTGCGGACGAGAAGAGGGATGGGGCTGGACCCCAAATCACAAATCTGTGATCAAGCAGGGCAGGTTCAGGAGCCTGCTGTGGCGGTCGGCCTTGGACTTCGCAAAACAAGATTATTGGGCTGGCAACGTGCTTGCCCAAGCCCTGTGACCTCAGCTAAATCCTTGGGGCCAACATAAGGTGGAAGGAGAGGTGGCGCCACAAAGCTGTGCTCTGACCTCCACCTGTGCACTGTAGCACACATGAGTACACACAACGGACAACATTTTAGAAATCAGAAGTAAAACAGAACCCATGATGTTATCATCTATAAACGTCATTCTTGAGAGTCAGGCAACTGAGTTAAAAACAGTTGCAAAAGCAGCCTGTGGGCACAGTGCTGTGTTTGGTATTCCCATGTGCTGTACATGCCTGGCCGCTTTCGTGGGAGGCTGGCCACCATCCCTCGAGCAGGACCACGTGCAGGAGCTAGCAGCACAGCTGGCTTCAGTCAGGATAGCTGATGACCCCGAGGAAGGTCAGGATGAGGAGCAGTGAGTGAGTCTGCCCGTCTCAGCTTGCAGCCTCTGAAGCTCTCTGCACTTCCTCAGCTTTACCAGGCATATGAGGTGATGGCGTCGGAAAATGATGCCCGGCAGACATGGCCTCACAGGAAACTCTTTAAGGGAACTATCTTCAGAGGGGAGAGGGCTCAGCCATGGAGAGCACGGTGAGTGTGGCTGCCAGCACCCACACTGGGTGGCTCACAACAGCCTGACACGCCAGCTCCAGGGGACCCAATAAATAGAAATTTGTATTTCTACACACAAGTAGAAATCGTACAACTTAAAAAGAGAGAGACCCCCTCACGCCGCTGCTCACACTGGCAAGCACAGAGCCTGGACCACCATAAGGTGGGCAGTGGTGAGTCGGGCTGTGACAGCTCAGTGGAGCCTGGGCCCGATCTGTGTGGAATCAAGGGGAAGTGGCTTCGCCCTCCAGGACTGATCCTCTGAGCTCACCAGCATTGTTCGGGGGGGAAAAAAGGTGAAACAAAAGCTGAATTTATTCACGGAGCTTCAAAGTCCACACATCAAGGATATAGATCAAAACTTCAAGACACAGTTCTGACCTAATGTTTTTTTTAAAAAAAGAAAAAAATTACAAGAAAAAGATGAACTATCCAAAAAAGAATAAATTCACTCTTATTTCCATTTGAATGCCTCAAAGTATGCCTCAAAGGAAAAAGTCCACAGGTCTGGATTCTGCTGCTGCCGCTGTTCAGCAGGCTGGGCCTCCGCCCTCCCTCAAGTCCTCCCTGTCTTGCGAGTCTTTCCACAGGGATGGGGTTGACGCTGCACTGGTCAAGCAACAGTGGCCGAGGCACATTCACTGCGTCAAGATAAAAGTTGAGCATTTACCTCCAAGCAGCTCACAGACTTGCCATACCTCCACATGGACCTGAAAGCAAAGACTTTAAACAAGTGCTTTAAACAAGTGCTTCTGGGAGAGTCTGAAGGCTGTGTGAAACTGCATGTATGTACTAACAGACGGCCAGCCACTCCATCCTGGGTATTTACCCAAGAAAACTGAACACATGCGCTCATATGAAAACTTTTCCCTGAACGTGTATGTCCATTTGTTTGCATTTGCCCTAAACTGAGACCCATCCTCCTGCCTCAGCCTCCTGAGTGCTGCCATTATAGGTGTGTGTGATCACACCTGGCTCATTCGAATGTCATCACTTGCCATCCCCAGACCATCTCTCGTTCGTCTTTAAGAGGAGCTAGCTGTATCTCACCTGTACCTCGAGATCCCCCAGCTTCAGCCTTTTCTTTTAAAACAAGACTTCATTTCCTCTTCTACTGGGGCCAGGCCAGGCAGCCCTGCCAGGGGAAAGTGATCCAAGAGCAGGCGACCGAGTCCTTGTCAGGTGCAGCCCGCACTCCCCTCGCTGAGGGCCCACGTGAGGACCGAGCTTCCCATGACTTACATGTGTGCCGTGGGCCCAGGTCCAGTCCACAGGTGCTCTTGGGTTGGTGGGTCAGTCCCTGTGAGCCCCCGTGGGCCTCGGTTAGTGGACACTGTTGGTGGTCTTGAGGGTAAAACACGATTTTTATTTGTGTATATTTACATATGTGTGTTGGCATCTGTGTGAGTGGTTGTCACTATGTGTTTATGGGTGCCCAAGGAATCCTGAAGAAGGCATCAGATCCCTGGAGCTGAAGTTGCGGACAGTTGTAAGCCACCCAGTGTAGGTGCTGGGGACAAAACTTGGGTCCTCTGGAGGAGCAGAAAGTGCTTTAATGGCTGAACTCTTCCTCCAGCTCTGCCCAGCTGGGGAGCAAGCTCAGGGACTCCTGTTCATAAGGTACACACCTACTAAAGGAAGGAAGTGTGGATCTGTGATGCCTTGAGAACCCCAGGTAGACATGACCAGCTGGAAGCCTCCCCAGACCAAGCTGCTAAGAGTATAAGACAAAGAAATGACAGGAGAACTGCAGGAGGGGCCTTCCTGTCAGTCACTGTGGCTCACACCTGTAATCACAGCACTTAGAGGCTGAAGCAGGGGGATTATCGTGAGTCTGAAGCCTGCCTGGATTACAGAGTGAAGCCTTGTTTCCAAGGACAAAACTCCAGAAGAAAACTCCTTACACACAGAAGGTGAAGACACACAGAATTGAAATGTTAAAAAACATCAGTTACAACCAAATATTGATGGCCTTAATTGTCCAATTAAAAGACATAGATTAGCTGATTGTATTTTTAAAAATATGGTAATGGAGAGATGGTTCAGTGGTTAAGAGCACTGGCTGTTCTTCCAGAAGATGTGGGCTCAATTCCCAGCACCCAACCATCATAACTTCAGTCCCAAGGGATCTGTGTCATCTTCTGGCCTCTGTGGGCACAGGCACACATGTGGTGCACAGAGATACATACAGAGAAAACATCCATACACGTAGAATGATTTTTTAAAAACAGACACCTTCAAGAAACACATATTAGCATCAAAAACACACAGAGACTGAAAGAGAAAAAAATGGGAAGTAAAGGTCTAGGAAAATGAGCCCCAGAGACAAACAGGTGTTTAGTTACTCATCACTGCTGTGGTAAACCATGATCAGCACAGCTTGCAGAAGGAGGGATTTACTTGGACTCACACTACAGAGAGCTAAGAGTCCATTATGGTGGGAGCCATGTCAGCAATGGCAGACATGCTGGGAAGACAGGGAGCAGGCAGCTCACACCTTTAAACACAAGCAGGGACCAGGAGAGCAAACCGTGGCGTGTAAGGCTGCAACCGCTCAAAGCGCCCGTGCCGCCATGATGGACCTCCTCCGGCAGGGCCTCCTAAGCCTTCCCAAACGGTGCTGCCAACTGTGGGCCAAGTGCTCAGTGTCTGAGCGTGTGGAGATTCTCGTTTAACCACTGCCCTTACGCTATCTAGCAGGGCCCACTTCAAGCTGAAACTAGAGAAGACCCTGAAGGTGGGTGTGCACTGGTGAAGGAAGGTGTGACAACGGGAAACACATGCAGCAAACGTCAGTGCACTCAGGTCGCAAATCACACACCACTGTCCACAAAGGAGCGGATAAGCCCTGACGCAGTGAAAAGCGGTGACTCCAATACCCTGTTCTCAGGGTTAGATGAAACATCCAGCCCAAAGTATTAAGAGCTCAACCTCAGTAAAACCGCACTGTGAAGATATATCCACAGAACAGTCTATCCAACAACTACAGAATACATTTTAAAAGCAGCTTACAGAATTTGGCTAAAATAAATCATAATTTAGATGATAAAGCAAATATTACAAAGTAAGAAAAAAGTTAAAAAATTTTTGCATATTATCAGAGCATAAATGGAAAAAACCCACAGCAATCAACAGCAAGAGAGGTTATACAAGAATGTCAAGACTGAACAATTTACTTTTGGTTAAGTGTGCATTCTTAGAGGGAATTTGTTTTAAAATTCCCGGAATCAAATGAAGATTAAAGTACAGCATAACATAAATGATGGTATAGTGCAGGGAGCTCGACGAGAAAAGTTTAGTTATGAGGGGCTACATTAAAAAAAAATCAGAGGTCTCAGACAAATAACCTAATGATGCATCTCACAGCCTTGGGGAAGAAGAGCAAGAAAAACACTAAGCTAGAAGCAGAAATTAAAAGACTAAAGCTGAAATCAATCAGAATCTAAACAAATAACACAAAGGAGCAATGACACAAAAAGTTGGTTCTTCAAAAGGCTTGACAAGTCTGTGGCCGTATCACCCTGACCACACTGCTCTCGCCTACAATGAATAGCAAGACAAACTGTCAGTCAAACGAGCCAAACAGAAGAAAAGGTTCAAACCCATAGACTTAGAGACAAAAAGACATCAGAACAGATACCACTGAACTCCAAAGGATCACTAGGAATTGTTTTTGAAACTCCACTAAATTGACAAACATAGAAAAAATAAAAATACTCCAAGACATGTATGATTTACATTCAAAAGGGCAATGCAGGTGAATAACAAGTAATGGAATTAATTAGTAATAAAAGGCCCTGTGACAATTAATGTTGTCAACCTGATGGGACCTAGACTCACCTAGGACACCAGCCTCCAGACACTACTGTGAAGTGCCGTGTGAGTCAGGTCAACCATGGCATGCCCGCGTGGGTTGTGGTGAAGGTGACTGAAGCAGGAAGGCCTGCCTGCCGGGGGAGGCAACTTTCCCTGGTTGAGATCTGGACTGTGCGAACAGGAGAAAGCAAGCTGAGAACCAGCCTGCAACGACCATTTCATTTCCCGGTTGTGGATTGTTGCAACCAGCTGCTCGGTCTCCTCCTGCTCACCTTCCCTCTCATGGTGGCCTGCACACTTAAACCTAAAACAAGCCCCGTCTCTCTTCAGTTGCTTTTGCCGGGGACTTTTATCACAGCCACAGGAGAAGAAACTGAGACCGCTCCTGGTAAAGAAAAGTTCAGGGCCGAAGAGATTAACTGCCTTTAAAGACCCGGCCCTCAAAGCCGAGAGGACAGAAAGGAGGGAGCGGTGGCTGTAGACCGCGGCAGAGTGTGCAGCACACGGCTCCGTGCTCAGGTCGGGGCTTTACCCCTGGGATAAATTAGTCTCAACGGAAGACGAGCTGCTCTGCCGTAACCAAGGAGAAAGCGTGAATGTTGGCTATACCAAGGTCAGAGTGCCTGTGCGCAAGGACAAAGCTCAGAGCTCCTGGGAGATGGTGTGTGCAACAGAGAGAGTCAGAGTACGTGTGTAGTATGGGCTCTGTGTGTGTCTAGTACTGTATATGTGTATATTTAGTGTGCATGTGTGCGTGTGTACATGGAAGCCTGGGGTTGATGCCGGGTGTGTTCCTCTGTCAGGATCCACTTTTTAAAGCAGCCTCTCGCCGTCTTAGTTGGGGTTTCTGCTGCTGTGATGGAATGCTGGCCGAAAGCAGCTCCGGGAGGGAAGGGTTTATCTCAGCCTCCCTCTCTGGGCCGTCAGCCCTCAGGCAGGGGTCAGCATGGAGGCCGGCACTGAAGAAAAAGCTGCAGAGCCACGGGTGACCGCTGGCTCCTCAGGGCTTGCTCGGCCTTCCTCTTACACCATCCAGGACCAGCTGCCCGGGTGGCACTGCAGCCACGGCTGGCCCTCCCCCATCAGACATTGGGAAAACAAAGCCCCACAGGCCTGCTGCTCACTGAGCTTGAAGCTCAGCCATTTGGCTGGACTGGCTGACCAGTGAGCTCCAGGTCCCCTGTCTCTGGCCCCTCTCTCAGTGCTCTTTGTGTCTTGTTCGTGTGTGGGCACTGGAGATATCCTAATTCAGGTCCTCACGTTTGTGCACCAGGCCATCTACACCCCGAGTCAGCTCACCAGCCCCGAAGTGCAACACCCTAAGAGACTAAAACAAACCCCCAATTCAAGACTGCACACTCCCTGTCATCTGATAACCAATAGGAAATCATCAAACATACAAACACAGCAGGACCACGGGACTCACAACCCAAAAAATACAATAAAAGAAAGAAAAAGAAAAAAGAGTCAAGGAATGGCCAAGGCCATGAAACCAGCAGGCAAAGACATTGAAATAGCTAGTCAAGGTCTCTAAGTACAGTCAAGGATGTTCCAAGAAACACGAAGTCAATTATGAAAGAAACGGAAGATAGAAAAGAAACCCAGGAAGAACTGATGCAAGAAGAAAATACAATATCAGAAAAACAAATCTGAATAGAAATCATTACTTCAGGGACACTAGCGCAGAATTCTAGGCTGTCAGGTGATAAATGGGTCCTCACTTCTTTGCAGGAGTTACTCGGGCCAGAACAAGCCTAGCATTGCTCACTCTTGTTCTTCAGCCTCCTCTACAAAGGTTGACTTGGTTGTGGGGAGGAGACTATACAATCCCGTCTGTATTCTCTGGTGGAAGGACCACATGAGCACAGTGTTTGCAGTGGCCTCTGCGCTGGGCCCAGCACAGCATCAGGTGTCAAGCTAGTGCTCTAAGAGTGGATGGATATATGGGTGGATGGACGGATGGATGGATGGCTGGATGGATGGATGAATGGATGGATACATGATGGATGGACGGGTGGATGGATAGATGGACAGATGAATGGATGGATGGATACATGGGTGGATGGACAGATGGATGGATAGACAGATGGACAGATAGATGGAGGCTAGATGGATGGACAGATGGACGGACAGGTGGATGGATGATGGATGGATTGATAGAGGGATAGATGATGGGTGCCGGGTAGATATATGAATGGATTCCTGCAATTACTTCATTCAGGAACTTCCCCAGGCCACCCCAACTTTCTTCCTTCTCTGTCAGCATAGTGATGCTGGTTTACTGACCTTGATGCCCTTGTGACCACATAAGATGTGCTAACTGCAGGCCCCATTGAATCCTGAATTATGAAGAGCGAACAAAGACTTACTGAAAGTCCTGAAGCAACTGCATAAGTTTGCAGAGTTTGTTTCTTAACTGCTACAGAAGGCTACATTGTGTCCATAACCCTCCTAGCTGGCTGAAGTCCAGTCCCCAAAACTGGCCTCCTCCCCCGGGGACCCTTGCCTCCTGGTGGTTGTGTCCTTACACGGGCTCTGCTGCACTGGCTGGAGCAACTCTGAATAACAAAGAGAGTAGAGCCACGCTGTGCAGACCCTGGGGTCCCTGCACTTGGCTTGCTCTGCTCCCTGCAGCAGGGGACCTCATCACGAGAATAGTCAAGCCTCCCACGGGAGCTATCACCGGAAGACAGTAAGCCCCTGCTAAGACTGTAGTCTTGAAACCGGATTGTTCCATTCCAGTCAAGCCTCCAGCGAACTGCAGCACCTGTCAGCACCTGACTTCTGAGAAACCCGCGCCGTGGCTACCCAGCCTGGCTTCTCCGAGCCTGACCCACACATTCTGCGAGAGAGTGGAATGGACTGCTGTCTTTTAAGCCACTAAACTTGGTGATCATCTGTTATGGGGCTGTGTAGGTGAATATTTTAGCTATTTTATTGGGTTCTTACACCTTCTCTCCTTCTCCACCCAAAGCCCTTCTAAACCTCAGCACTAGGTAGGAGAGAGAGAAGGTTAAGGGGAGAGGAGGCGTGGACATCTTTTTAGCCTGCTCCCTGCTGATTAGGGCTGTCAGCTTCCTGGGGCAAGTCCCTTCTCCACTGTCAGATGATCCAGCAACCACGATAGCAGCAGGAGCAGCAGGAGCAGCAGCAGTGACCAGCAGCAGCGACCAGCAGCAGGGGACACAGCAGCAGGGGACACAGCAGCCATTGCAGCCCCTCCCAGAGTTCTCCCATTTATAACCTCTCCAGAGTCCCCAGAATTAAGCTGTCTGCAGCTGGCACAAGTCCCGCCCCTCCCAGAGCACAAGACAATCATAGCTAACACTGGACAATCTGAAGCAGCCCCGTACCCCACACCTGGGATTAAAATAAAAACACTCACATAACAAGACTGGGTTTTTAAAGAAGACAAAATTCTCACTGCAGGGTTACAGCCAGCATGCTGGAGCAAAGAACTCTATCCCTTCCTTCTTATTTATTTCTTCTATGATGAAAACCAAAGATGGACATGGCAGCACGCTCCGAGGCAGGAGCATTGTGAGTTCAAAGCCAGCTTGAGCTACATAGAAAAACCTTATCTCAAAAAACCAGGAAAAGGCTTAGGTGATGCTGTGTCTAGAACCCACGTGAGAAAACTGGTGCCAGGAAGAGCCATGCATTTGAAACCTCAGACAGGCAATCCCCAGGGCTCACTAGCTAGTCAGCCTGGATTAAGTGGTAAGCTCCAGGCAGTGAGAGGCCTTGTCTCAAAAAAACCAGGTGATTGGCAGCTGAGAAATTACACTGGAGGTTGACCCTTGACCTACACATACACACACACACACACACACAGAGTTCTGTCTGCTCACTGGGAACTGTCTGGAGAGCTTGCAGGAAGCCGATACCCAGACCATGCACAGTCTAAAGAAAGGAAGGTGGGAGTCTATCTGTCCCCACCAGTCTTGTACCACCCAGGTCAGAAACACCTGTGCAGGGAGGGCAGCATCGTCCTCTCTTGATTTCCCCAGGCCCCGCTGGCTGCCCAGGAAACCAGGCTTCCCTGCTGGGCCTCAGCCACCGAGCTAGGAACTAAGGAGATGGACAGAAGCACCCTCTAGAGTCACCCCTGAACCTCGGCAGCTGTGGGAGGTTCTGGATCTGTTATCTTCGTTGCACCAGCTCCTCAGAGCATGCTGTGGATGGAAGATAAAGTGATGCTGTGCATGTTTTGTGTGCTGACCCTCGCTGGCTCCAAGACAGATGGACACGCAAATCCTGGCAAATCCATGCAGATGTGAGCTGGCTGGAAGCGGGGTCTTTCCCCTAAACACCCGCAGTCATCCAGAGGTCTAGATCAGAAACAACAGTTTAATAAAGGCAGCTCTACTCTGGGCTGGCGTCTGCGTGTGTGTGCCTGTGGAGGCCAGAGGTCAACTGCGGGCTCTCCTCTGCATTTTTTTTTTTTTTTGAGACAGGGCCTCTCACTTAACCTGGTGGTCTCTGATGCTGCTAGACTAGCTGGCCAAGCTCTAGAATTTATAAGTCAGCCACTATGCCTGGCAGTTATCTATCTATCTATCTATCTATCTATCTATCTATCCATCCATCTATCCTATCTACCCATCATCTATCTATATATCCATCAATCTATCATTTATCTATCCATCATCGATAATCTATCTATCATCGATCTACCCATCATCTATCTATCATCTATTTGTCTATCCATCCATCATCTATCTATCCATCATCTATAATCCATGTATCTATCCATCGTCTATCATCTATCTATCCATCATCTGTCTGTCTATCTATCTATCTATCTATCTATCTATCTATCATCTATATCCATCAGTCTTATCTATCATCTATCTATCTATCATCTGTTTTTAACATGAGTTCTTAGAGTCTAACCAAAGTTTTCATGCTTGCCTAGACATCTCAGCACCTCTAGGCTGTTTCTGACAGAACTGAAAGGTCACAGGTTCTTGTTTGCTAAGAAGGGATGGATGTTTCCTCTCATGAGTTCTTCGAGCTTCAGCTAAGCAGCAGCCCTGAGGAATTAACCAGGAGCCAAACACTCAGGGCCCATAGATCCCCAGGACTCCAGCATACCCAGCGGGCAGACCAGTGCTACCACAGAGAGGTGGGGGTGGGAGGCCAGACAGACACCATGGTGCTGGTCTGTGCAGAGCCAGGAGGCTGCCCACAGCCCTTAAACATGGAGGAAGGAAGAGTGCCCTTGCGGGTTTTCGGTGTCTGGAAACCATCTCCAAAGCCGCCTCCCCCACTTCTCACTTGCTATCAGCCCAGCGCTGTCTCTTCGCATTAAGGTGACAAGGAACAGCACGGAGCTGACGACAGCAGGCTGGGGCTGTGATTTGCACTGACAGTACCGGCGTTATCCGCTTACAGCCTGGTAAGCCAAATCAGAGATTTGTCTGATTTTGATCCCGGGAAGAGAAATGACAGCCCGGCTCTGCTCCTGCCATTCAGTGCGAGGCGCCAGGCAGGTTGTCGGCTGAGCTCTGGCCACGCCGCCTGCTGCGTGATCAGGTCATTTTCCTCCAGCCCGGGCTCTCTGTTAACCTGAAGACAGCGGCTTTGGTGGCTGGCGTGTGCCCGAGTGTCATCTTCTCAATGACATCCTTGTTCCCAGCTTCCTGGGGGCCCCGAGGACTCTGGGAGAATGAAGGGCCCTCTAGCAAGTCAGCTGAAATGTGCTTCCTCTGCTTCTCTTAGATGCCCGAAGCTGTGTGGGCTACAGGGCCCAGACAGTGCAAAATGACATGGAGTCTTTGTTCACAAGAAGCAAGAGGTTTAGTGTGAGGTACTAGTAAGAGAGCCTTGCCCTTCTGTGCTCTTCACTGACTTGATGTAGTTTAAATACATTATTTTTTTATTTTTTTTAAATATGTGTATGTGTGTGTGCATGTGAGTGCACAAAGGCCAGAGGAGTCAGATTCCCTGGGGCTGGGAATTGACCTCTGGCCCCATGGAAGAGCATTGTGTGCTCTTAACCCCTGAGCCATTTCTTCAGCCCCACTGTTTTTGGTTTTGGTTTTTCGAGACAGGGTTTTCTGTGTAGCCTTGGCTGTCCTGGACTCACTTTGTAGACTAGGCTGGCCTGGAACTCACAGAGATCCGCCTGCCTCTGCCTCCCAGTTCTGGGATTACAGGCATGTGCCACTGTGCCAGGCTTTGCCGTGTTTTAATTTGCCATATAGTGCTGAATTAACAAATACAGTGTTTAAATGTGTCATTGGTCTTTACAGTTCTCAGTAACACTTTCCAATGCACCTGCAAGAAAAAACTGTGTGTTGGGTCCGTGTCACCACACCAGGAAGTCACATGAGAGAAACTCGAGGCCCTCAGCCACACCAAGCACACACTTCTCTCTTCTGTCCACACAGATCCTGGTGGAGGGGAGCATGGCCCCTGTGGGTCACCACAGCTGTCAGTGCTGTGGGTGGCATTTTCCGGTTAAGCCTTGGCTGGCACTGACTTCCCCAGGACTTCCTGCTCTTGACCACAGGGAACAGTGACCTCACGTGCTGTTCACGCACCTCTGCGCTTGCACTGACTAAACACAAGATGGAAGGGTCAACTGTCACCAGTTCCGTGACAGTGACAGCTGAGCGGGACTCACCCAGGTCCGTGAAGCTGCTCCACCTGCAGCCAATACAGCGGCCAGGAAGTGGACAAAGCGCTCGGTGTTAGTCACAGGACCTGGCCGGCCAGCATACCAAGTAAGCTTGCACACATATTCAGATGATGCCTGAGGCTCCCACTGGGCAAACGTGCATGGGCACAGCTCATGGCAGTGGTCACACAGCAGTGGTCACACTTGGGTGGGGCCTGGCAGAACTCATTGCCTGATCTCTAACCACGTCCAGCTGTTCATCAGACATTGAGGGGACTCTGCCACTCGATGTCCTGATCCCAGGGGCCACACCCATGACCCAGCGCTGCTCTGGTGAGGCAGGTGACGCAGCCTGAGTCCACAGCAGCAGCAGAGACAATGAGAGACTCAGGGAAGGGAACACGTACACACACACACACACACACACACACACTCTGCACACCCGAGGCAATCCATGACGAGGCAAACCAACAAATGGTCCTTTCAGAGCAGGTCGGGGATTAGGGAGGGACAGCAGTGAGATGTGGGTCTTGACTCTGACTGGGTGCAAAGAAGACCCTCCCTCCTGACCTCCCAGCTGCCCATGTTACACTGGAGGGGGGAGGTGGACGAGGGGCCTGCCCACCTGAGTGTGGCCTGATTTTTCCTTTTTAGCAGACAGAACACACACACACACATGAACACACAAATGCATGTACACTCATGCACACACACAGACGTTTACACACAGAGATACATCTGATACATGTGCATGTGGACACACACACACACACACACACACACACACACAGGTCACACCTTAAGAAGTGAATGACCCTTAACCAGCCTGGCATCGTTCCTTTCTCTGACTCAATGCATCCGTCGCCCTCTGGCCTGGAAGGCATCACTTACCAGGTTCATCCGGTCAAAGGATGAACCTTTTACTCCTGGGCACCACCCAGCCTCTGTGCACGTCAGCGGTGGGGAAGGACAGCTGGACAGAGGGAAATGACAAGGCCACATTGGTGCCTGTGCACGCAGAGAAGGAAATGTGTGCAGGGAGGGGGAGAGCGTGGGAGGACAGGGAGGAAGGGATAAAGGTAACAATGCTTGTTCCAAGGTTCCCAGCAGAGCGGAGATGGCCACGCTGCCCGGTGGCTCTTTATAGCCGGGAGGTGAACTCCAGCCACCATCTGTCTCCTAATGGTCCCTCTCTATGCACAGCAGAGCTAGTCTGCTTTCTCCGTGTTAACCATGCGTGTCAGCGAGGGCAGCGTCTGCCTACCCAGCCTGAGCGTGTGATACGCTGCAGTCGCCAGCGTGGACTGACTGACTCAGCAGGAGAAGACAGCACTTCAGGGCAGGCTGTTGGCTTTTCTCACACACCCTTCTGTTTGCAGAAATATTTAATTTCCCCTTCATGTAGGGTTAAGTGAAAAGTGTTACCCAGCTCAAGGTGGACTAGTCCAGACAGCCTGGGCTGGAGGGGAGGGGAGGAGGAGTGGAAGCAGGAAGGCCCAGGGAGACTCACACCCGTTGGGGTCACAGGTGTGCAGGGCCTGTGGGGAGGCACTTGCTGGCCCCACAGCCACAGGGCTGCTCCGGCTTCTCCAGCCTCCCCTTCGGGGGACATCGCTGTGTTTCTCTGGGCATGTGTAGGTGCTGAAGACATCACGCTGTGCTGATAATGCCGCCCTGCTGACAAAAGAGGCCAGGAGCGATGCTGTGCACACTGGCTTCATGGTCCACACGACACATGTGACTCATGACACCCCAGAGCCAGTAGTGGCCACTCTCACGGCCAGAATCACGCGTGGATTTACGTCATCACAGGCCTGAACTCCTCTAGTGGCTGTGCTTCTGGGGCAATAAACCATCATTCCCTCTCAGGATTGGGGTGTTTTGTCACAGAGTGGGTTGTGGCTGAAGTCAAGTCCAGTCTGCCAAAGAACAGGAAGAGGGAGACCTTCGCAGCTGCTTTGAGAGAGGAGGACCTGCAGGCCAAGAGCACATGACTCGAAGGCCAGCACATGGCTCAGCTGGTACCGAGCTTGCCCGGTGCCGTGAGGCCCTGGCTGTGACCCCAGCACTGTATGAGCCGGGTGTGCCCCAGAGGAAGGTCACCCCCGTTTCACAGAGCTCTTCAAACCCTGTCTCAACCACAAAAGGAATATTTAAAGCCAAATGATTATATTTCTTGCGTGTCTTTGTGTGTGTGCATCTGTACACGCATGCGGTATGTGTGTGTTAGGAAGTCCCTCCTGGTCTTGGATCCTCCGCCTCCTGAGTGCGACGTACCAATGGGCCGCCTGTGTTCTCTGCCAGCGTGTGCTGGACCGTCAGTGGAAGGACAGCTCTAAAAACCTGAATACTTTTCTTTCTTTAATAATAATTTCTGTTGGTCTAATTTTTAAGTCTTCAGCAAAAATTCTTAGGCTGTGCGGAGTCACTTGGTCGGGGATGGCTGACTGCAGGTTTCCTCAGGCTCACAGCAGAGCGAAGGCATCGAGTGCAGAGCAGTGGGAAGTTGGCCTCTGGCTGCCAGTGGGGACAGCTGGTCTGAGCTGGTCTTCACCAGCCTCTGATGAGTGTCACTGTGCTGTATCCCCACCAAAGACCATCCTTCTCAAGGTGTTATGGGTTGCCATAGAAACAGGAGCATCTTCACGTTAGGAATAATTTGCTCTGGAATGAAAATGGCTTCTCTCTGAAGAAAAGTTAACTGGGAAGCTGTGGGAGTTGGCCCCAGTTGGCCCTGCCCCTGTGCCTGCGCCCGGCTGGCCTCGGTTGCCTAGAGGTCTCAATTCTGACGATCTAGGAGGTGCCAGCCAGAGGTCTTGTGCCCTGCCACAAAGCACTATAAAAAGTCAGATGTATGACTGTGCCGTCCACAAATACGCTAGGAAGTTAGGTGTTAAGCTGCTGTTAATAATAAAGGCTTTTTTTTCCCTCCAAAGTAGGTTAGGGAAGTATCACCCTCACCCCTGAAAAACTGCAAACCAACAAAATGTCAGGGGGTTGAGGACACCTCCCTTGCCATGGTAATTTGAGTACAATCAGAAAAGTTACTGAATGCCATTTCACCTTGTCTTCCTGAAAGCTTATGGTGAAGAATAGACACACACACACACAGTCCTTGGGTTTTTTGTCTCTATAATGAGAGCTCTAGGAGCCAGGAGGAATGCAGACTTGCCCATGAAAAAGCCGTGGGAAGCTGGCCACCACCACTAGCTCAGTGACCTGATCTTGCCACCAGGCCCCCTGAAGAAGAGGAGCCCCGACACATTCGAATCTCAGCCCTTGTGCTGTCCTCGGGAGCCCGACCCTCTCTTTAAGCCACATGAATCTGGGCTCCCGGAGGGAGGGGCAGACTTTCTTACGGTAGCTCATAGGTAGGTAGGTACTTCTAAGAAATGAAAACGTGTGTGTGCGTGTGTGTGTGTGTGTGTGTGTGTGTGTGTGGGAGGGTACATGTCTGCACACCTGGAAGCCAGATGACCACTCTGAACGTCATTCCTTAGGAGCCTGTTTGTTCTGGCCTTACCTGCCCGAGCTTGCTCTGTAGGCTTGGAGGCTGCCTGGTGAGCCTGGGATCCGCCCAACTCCGCCTCCCCAGCGCTGGTTACAAGCACCACTTACTCTACCAGTTTTTGATGGAGTTCTGGGGACCCAGAGGTAGCCCTCATGTTTCTGCAGCACTGAGCCCTGAGCCCTCTCCTCAGACCCGGTTGTTTCCCTCCTGGGGCGGAAGGAAAGCATCAGCAGTTGGCAGGGCTGGGAAACGGTCAATGTCTTCCATTGCCCCCTGTCTCGCCCCGTGTCTCACAGGCTCCACTAGGAAGTATTCTTAGGAAATACCAGCATGAAGTGGGGAAATGAGCCCGGTAAGGTTCTACGGTGCTGCTGGGACAAAATGCTTTGGCCAAAGGCCATTTAGGGCGGGAAAAGCTGTATTTGGTTTCCTCCTCCAGGTCACCATCCTCACCGAGGGAACGAGGGCGGAGGGCAGGCAGGATCTTGAGGCAGACGCCATGCAATAAGCTGCTGGCTGGCTTGAGCTCAGCTTGCTTAGACCAGGCAGGACCCGTGCTGCTGCACAGGGGGGCTGGGCCACCCACATGAATCACCAGTGCCCTACAGACATGCCCACAGGCCGACCTTCAGCTGAGATGACTCTTCAGCTAAGGTTCGCAACCTCCCTAAAGCTGTGACCCTTTAACACAGCTCCTCATGTGTGGCGACCCCCCCGCAACCGTAAAACCGCTTTTGTTGCTACCCTACAACCCATTTGGCTGCTGCTATGAGTCAAAGGGTAAATACCTGTGTTTTCGGATGGTCTTGGGCCACCCTAAGGGGTTGAGACCCACAGGTTGAGAATAGCTACTCCTCAATGTGTAAATGACAGTGAAAACCGACCAGGCCAGGCGGGAAACACGGAGGATTTTGATGTCAAGTCTCGTGCCGTGGGGGTGTGGGCAGGATCCCGCAGTGGGCACAGCTGGCTGGTCGGGGGCGAGGCTCTGGGCACGCTGTATCCTGCTGTAGCAGGGAAGCCTGCGGTGTCCACAGGCAGCCAGGCTCCTGCGGCCTCCCACCACCCTGTGACAAGTGCAAGGGCTGCCGGAAAGTGCAAGGATGGGAAAAGCCCGGGGGCTCGAGGACGTGAGACCTCCTACCTGCCCCAGCTGCCACTGTGCACTCTCTGAGCACTCACGGTGCCCCAGACTCAGGGCTCGGCACTGGGATTTACAGACTGCTGAAGGCCGAGCTGACGTCATACTGGAGAGAGCAGCACTCTGCCATGCTGGGGTGGGGACCATGTGACAATGCCTGCCCCCCAGGCCGGGTTCATCCCACCTACGCCTCTCTTGAAAAACCTGCCCGAGCGGTTATATAACCCAGATTAGCTGCTGCCTCCTGTTAGCACGGCCTTAGATGCCCCAGATGAAAGCCCAGCAGGATGGCAAGGTATTATTAGTGCAAGGTGGTGCTGGCACCAGGTCATGCTCCACATTTAGGGGCGCCCTCCGGATCTCTGTCTCTGTCCATCAGATGCACCCAGCAGCTATAAAACCTTCGCACCCTGGTTTGTTTTACGACCTGAGTGTTTTCCTGGCATCAAGGTTTGGTAAGTGCCCTGCTGGCTCCGAGGAGTGTGGCGGTGTGGGCCGAGTCTCCCAGCCGCCAGCCCATGCTTTCCTGAAGCTCACATCCAGGGATTGTCTGTAAGCCACAGGCCAAGCCCCCGGAGGTGGGCGAGAAGCCTGAACCCTAAGCATGTTCGTGTCCAGCCTCGGACAGGTAAAGCACAGCAGCAGCATGTCGGTCCAGCTCCCGGCCAAAGGATCAAAGCGGAGCCCGCTTTGGCAGAAATCTCCCTGCCGGACAGAATATGGGACACACTTAAAGCTGAACTTCAAGTAAACAACAAGCGTTTTTACTCATGAACACGGCCTGAATATCTCGTGAGGTGGAGTTATGCTGAGCTGTGCCCCCTCCCTGATGCCAAAAGTAACTGGAGCCCTGCTCCTTAGGGGCCTTCTCCTGCTCCTCAGGGGCCTTCTCCTGCTCCTCAGGGGCCTTCTCCTGCTCCTTAGGGGCCTTCTCCTGCTCCTCAGGGGCCTTCTCCTGCTCCTCAGGGGCCTTCTCCTGCTCCTTAGGGGCCTTCTCCTGCTCCTCAGGGGCCTTCTCCGCCGCCTCACAGCCGGTGCAGAAGGACTCGTCTCCTCTGCCACCACAGCGAGCTCCGGGCTTTCCGGCTGAGCCACTCCTCTGATGTCAAAGCAGCCTTTTCAGTTCCTGCCACAAGTGTTGTAGGATGAAGCTTGTGGTTGTCAGACTTAAGTTTGGTTAAGTTCCCCGATGGCGAACAGGAAGCCGACCTCACAGGGTCGGGCAGAGCAGTGAGACGGAGCGAAGAATAGCCCCCTGCAGCCCCGGAGCTCATGTCCAGGCAGGGGGCAGGAGATGGGCTGATGTCACTGGTTCACAGGGGGGGGGGCAGGGGACCCCGGGAGTTCGGATGCTGACCTGTGGCAGACAGCAAGGAAGGGCCTTCAGATACAATCAGCATGGCAGCCCCCTAACACAATCACAAGTGTTGTTCAGCGCTGGGTGCTGGGTGGGTGAGGTAGGTCAGCAGTTGACCCTTGCTCCCAGCCCTGGAGCCCACACAGCAGGAGGGAACTGACTCCTGAGAGCCGTCCTCTGGCCTCTGCACATGTGCCACTCCCTCCTTCCTTCCTCCTTCCCTCCTTCCTCCTTCCTTCCTTCCTTCCTTCCTTCCTTCCTCTCTCCCTCCTTCCTCCTTCCTTCCTTCCTTCCTTCCTTCCTTCCTTCCTTCTTCTTCCTTCCTTCCTCCCTCCTTCCTCCTTCCTTCCTTCCTTCCTTCTTCTTCCTTCCTTCCTCCCTCCTTCCTCCTTCCTTCCTTCCTCCTTCCCTCCTTCCTCCTTCCCTCCTTCCCTCCTTCCTTCCTTCCTTCCTTCCTTCCTTCCTTCCTTCCTTCCTTCCTTCTTCTTCCTTCCTTCCTCCCTCCTTCCTCCTTCCTTCCTTCCTCCTTCCCTCCCTCCCTCCCTTCTTCCTTCCTTCCTTCCTTCCTTCTTCCTTCCTTCCTTCCTTCCTTCCTTCCTTCCTTCCTTCTTCCTCCTTCCTTCTTCCTCCTTCCTTCCTTCCTTCCTTCCTTCCTCCTTCCTTCCTTCCTCCTTCCCTCCTTCCTTCCTTCTTTCCTTCCTCCTTCCTTTCTTCTTCCTCCTTCCTCCTCTTCCTTCCTTCCTTCCTTCCTTTCTTCTTCCTCCTTTCTTCCTCTTTCCTTCCTCCTTCCTTCCTTCCTCCTTCCTTCCTCATTCCTTTCTTCCTTCTTTCCTCCCTTCCTTCTTTTTTCTTCTTTCCTTCCTTCCTTCTTTCCTCCTTCCTTCCTTTCTTTCTTCCTTTTGAAGAGTTTAAGTTAGCCTGGGTATAACTCCATTTTGAAATGAGGAGCCATCTTGACTGGGAGCTGAACTCAGGTACCAGGAAATATCACAGAATGTGCACCTGGAAGAAAACAAAGTTAACTCTCCTAGCAGCAGCCTTCAGGAAATATCACAGAATAAATACTTGATAGAAAATAGAGACAATCTCCCTGGCAATAATCAATGAGAATCGGCTGGGAAAATTCTCCCCAATGTTTCAGATATAGTTCAAAAGAATAGCAATTGTGATTATATGCCTTAGCCATTGTGATTGTGTGCCTTAAGTAATTGATTCAGAGGTCACCTTGCCCCTCTAACTATTACCTAATTCTGTAACATCAAGGCATATGCCCCCCTCCCCCCGTTTGCTGTCATGGAAACATGTGCCCCCTGCTTGCTGCCATGGAATCCCCCTGCTCACAGACTTTCCCTTTAAAAAGCCTGCTCACTCAGGGCTCAGGGTCCCACTTCTCTACTGCTGCATCAGTGAGACTTGGGTCCCAAGTTCAATCACTCTTATAATAAAGCTCTCTTGCTATTTCATCGAGTCATCTGGTGGTCTCTGAGGGTCCCGTGAACCTGACATTATACTTTCTCTCTCTCTCTCTCTCTCTTTCTTTTTCACTTTCTAACACAGGTAAAAGTCAAAGTAAGGTTCTCTTTCCTCTCATTTAACTTTGACACTTCATTTTTTAAACCTTGAGCCATCTCCGTCCCTCAAATGCACTTTCAATTGCAGGCTCTTGCCTCTTGGGTTGCCATGGTTTTAGAAGGGTGGGTATATTTTTATAAGCTCGGGCTTTCTCCCCATGTGTAAACATCTCCGTGATCTGCATTCTCCCTGGAGAGAGAAGGATGTGTCGGGGTTGAGGTGGTGGCTCGGTTGGCGGAGTGGTTGTGCAGGCATGAAGCTTTGGGTTCTGTCCCCAGAACAGTGGGAAACCAGGCATTATGATACAGAGTTGTGTATCCAGCACTCAGTGGGAGGAGGCAGGAGGATCAGAAACTCAAAGTTATCCGCCGCTGCTACACAGCGAGGTCAAAGCCAGCCTAAATATATGAAACCTCGAGTACCATGACTCATTAAAAAAATAAAAAAGGAAGTGTTTCTCTTCTGCACCATGAGGATGCCTCTTCTTATGGTGTGAGTGGAGTGTGAGCGACTGTGTGAGGAAGGCAGGGCTCAAGGTTGCTACAGGGCTGGCAGGAGTGCCCTGGAGACTGCAGGCTTGGAAGGCCACAGCAACTGACGCTGTGAGGCAAAGGCGTGGGGAGGAGGTGGCTCAGGAAAGCAAGCGCAACCTGGTGAGGGAGTGTGCAGGGCTGATGGTGACCCCATGCCCGGAGCCCCAGGGCTCCGTTTACATGTTTACACAGGAATGTGTGATGCGTTCCTGATAACAGGGTGGGGAGAGCCCACACCCCTGAGCTCCTGAAACAGGCTGGCGTGCACCGGGGGCTGCTCCCCACCTGCTGTGGGGCCTGTGTTAAGATGGATCCTTTACTGTGGTAACTGATGGTGTAGAATCTGGAAGAAGCGGGGGTCTTTCCCACCAACATGACTAAACATGGAAAGCGAACTCTGGTGTGGAATTCCACCAAGTGGTGACTGAGCCAGCCCAGATGCCCTTATGTGTCCCAGGCTTCTGAATGTCACACCTCAAAGCCATGAAGGCTGTCAAAACAGTGACCACTGGGGAAGCTGCCTCATCCTGGAGGAGACATAACAACAAAAGGCATCCTAAAAGCTGAGGGCATCCACGCACTGGCAAGTTCCAGTGACTGTCCATCTTTTCCGCTGAGTGTAAGAAGCTCATTGTAGACCACACGATGGTTATAATGTGGGAACAGGGCGTGGCAAGTGTTAGACCCTCAGTGCTCTGTTCACTCTATTTTTAAGAAGAAAATCTGCTTCCTTCCTTCCTTCCTTCCTTCCTTCCTTCCTTCCTCCCTCCCTCCCTCCTTTCCTTCCTTCCTCCCTCCCTCCCTCCCTCCCTCCCTCCTTTCCTTTCTTCCTTCCTCCCTCCCTCCCTCCCTCCTTTCCTTCCTTCCTTCCTTCCTTCCTTCCTTCCTTCCTTCCTTCCTTCCTCCCTCCCTCCCTCCTTTCCTTCCTTCCTTCCTTCTTCCTTTCTTTCCTCCCTCTCCCTCTCCGTCTGTCTCTCTCTCTGTGGAGTTTGTTTGTGGGCAGGTGTGAGGGCTCTAGGCAACCTTGAACATCATTTCTCTGGCACAGTGCACTTTGTTTGTTTTATGCAAACAAACAACCTGCTGATTAAGATAAATTCTTGGATCTTCCCGTCTCTGTGTTCGCAGTGCTGGGAGTGAAAGTGTGTGAGACTGCAGCTGGATTTCTTACATGCCTGTGGACCAAACTCGGTCCTCATACTTTAGAGCCTGAAAGTCTATTTTAAAAATATTCAGAAGGTTAATAATGAGGGCTTGTGAGTCAGGGTCTGGAGTCCAGTCCTAGTTCCTCTTTACCGGCTATGACCCTGGTGGCAAGTCACGTGGTCCCTTTGCTCCTGACTTTCCAAACACAAGTGGAAGATTCCTGCAATTTGCTTGACAGTCACAGGGACTCTGCAGGCTCTACAGTTTCTAAGGCCGTGGGAGTTCTCAGGAACAGACACAGCACACATACGTATGTCACACAAAACATACTGAAGACATGGGCTCACCTCCCACACTCCACAAGCCGGGAGGACAGGACATAGATGCTTTTACTCTCTCCTTAACGATACAAACATAGCGCTCTGGAGATGCTTCAGTCCATGTGTGCTTGCTGCGGTAGCATAGGGACAGAGCTCTAGTCTAACACCCGCAACCCGAGGCAGAGGAGGGTGGACCCCTGTCAGCCCAGCTTAATCACCAAGTCTCAGAACACCACCCCCCACAAAGAGAGAGAGAGAGAGAGATCACCTCACAGACACCCTTGCACACACCCACTACACAAATAACAACATTAGTGCTACAGGGAACTTGGTTTGTCCTCAGTCCAGGAACCCTACCCTGCCTCCCTCCTCCAGCTCAGCCTGAGTTAACCTCTCCTTCAGCTTCCTGAGATTTACCATTCTCCACTGGGGTCAGAGGGCCACCTCAGCCTGGAAGCCTTCCCCGGAGGCTGGAGGCTGGGCCCACACACTTTCCCTGTCTTCCTTTGCCTTCCTGCAAGGCCTGAGGCAGTGCAGCTGAGGAGTTCATCCTGAGCTCCTTGATAAGGAAGTGACTGTCACAGGAGGCCTAGGAGGCACAGGAGTCCCTCGTGGTTTAGGAAGCTCTCTCCAAAGAGACCGGAAGCTGGTCAAGGGTCACCTTCCTGGACACAGTCAGAACATGCTTTGCAGGACGCCAAGTCAAACAAAAGCGAAGGACCTCAGGGCTGTGTCAACAAGGATGAGGCTGAGACACCCGAGCTTTATTCAGGGAGCCCCCCCTTCCAGCGAGCCTTTTCTATTTGTTAAAAATCCCGAGCCAGTAAAAAAACACACCTGTCGTGGGTGGGAGGCAGGTCCTGGGATCCACGGAGCAAAGCCCCGCCTCTGGTTTGGAAAGGGGCTACAGTCTTTTCAGCTTTCAGCACGCCAGCCCAGGGCAACCCCACACGGGCTACGGGACTAACAGTGCGATCAGTTTGTGAGCGCCCAGCAGCCAGAGGCCTCTGAAGAGGAAGCCAGCTGCTCACCAACTTCTTGTCAAGGCTTCTTGTCTCTGGAACAGCCTTGGCCAAGAAGCCTCATGTCTGGCTTTTCCTCTTTCCGTTTGTTTAAAACATGGAAACAGCTACAACCGTGGCTGGAACACACAAGGCAGATACTTGATGCAACCAGCGTTGACCGACCAGAAACAATGTCCGAATGCCCACTTCCACCCCCACACCTCCTCTCCATCTCAGGCTGGCCCTAACGTTGGCTTTAAAGCTGCGGAGTCAGGAAGGAGCCAGGGTTTTCCAGGGAAAGGGCCAGGTCACTGTGTGTGGGGAACCGTGGCTCCTACAGAGTCAGATGGAAATAGTTCAGCCTTCACCTAGTGACGAGCTGAAGTTTGTATGGACTCTGAATTTCCTCACCATGGCAGAGGCACTCACGTTGCCCGACACAGCATTGTCACAAAGAGTCTGAACGCCCAACTGCGAGGAGACAGAGAGCAGAGACTTGGAGATTTCCTTTGATCTTGGAGATTTCTCCAGTGGACTCCACTGGAGTGGACCCACTGGAGTGGGAGCCAGGTGAGCAGCGGACAGATGTGGAAAGAGCAGGAGGGGGTGCAGGTCACAGTGACCAGCTGGGCAATCCTGGGCTGGAAGGACAGGTGTCCTTAGTGGTCACACCACGACAGGATGACAAGGGACGTTAAGACCTGAGACAGGAAGGTGGGAACTACAAGAGCAGCAGGAAAGGAGGGCCTGTAAGCTTGGCCTCTGGAGGGCACTCTTGGTGGGGGCCGGACTTCCTGTGGCATGTCCAGAGGCGCGCAGCTCACACAAGCTGTCTCCAGAAATGATGCCAAAGCCCACGCATCAGGAAGGCGCCACCATTGGGAGGTTCCTGGCCACTGCAGCGTGGGGGTGGGGATCAACAAAAATCCCAGGATTTGGGCGCCTGAGCTTTTCCACAGTAGGACTTTAGAGTTTGGATGTCGGCTTACACACAGAGCCACCGGCAGCTTAAAGCTGGCCTCTGGAGGCAGGGGTGGCCAGTTTCTCTCCAAACACATGGCTCTTTCTTCTGCTCTTCTGAGTGACCACGCACACTTTCCGTGGTCATTTTTGTGACGAGTTAAGTACTTGTCATGGTGGCTTATTAAGAGAATTGTTAAAGGTGGGTGTAGAGTTTGTTTATCTAAGGTAGTGTGTGACCTCAGTACTTGAGGTTTGGGGGGAGGGGGATGTTCCCAGCGGGCTCGCACACCTGTAGATGTCTGGATTGCCGAGTCTCAGGTTTTGTGACCTTGCTCACTGGGTACCACTGTATAAACCATGCAGTCAATGGCTGGTTACCTGTCTTCCCGACTACAGCCAGTTTCCAGGACTGACCCAGTCAGTCCTAGTGCTGTAATTTGTCATTTTTTTGTTTGGTGGGTTTTTAAAAGACAAGGTCTCATTACATAGATCTGGCTGCCCTGGATATTGGTATGTGAACTAGGATGGCCTTGAACTCACAGAGTTGATTCTGCCCAAGTGCTGGATTAAAGGTGTGTGTTACTTTGCCAAGTGAGCTATGTAATTTAATTTTCCTTCCTTCCTTTCTTCTTTCCTTCCTTCCTCCCTCCCTCCCTCTCTTCCTCCCTTCTTCACTTAAGTAGGTTTTTTTTATGTTGAGGGCTACTGCTTTTCTTAAGAAATGTAAATATTTTAAATATGTAATATCATTTTTGAATAGGTCACAAAACCTTAGGATTTTGAAGTGAAGCCAATATTCAAGGAGGAACCGAGCGGGATTTTTCCGAGGCTGCCCAGTCTGCGGGGTCCAACACACGCTTTCCCATGGGCCACCACTTTATTAGTTTCCTCTCAATTTTTCTAGTGATATTTTGATGGAAATAAAAGATTTGCATTTTCCTCTAGAAAAGAGTTTTTAAGTAGTTCATGAATACACAAAGCTCCCCTGGCCCCACACTGGAAGGTAAAGTTAAATAAAGGGAGATAAATTTAGAAACGACCCCCAGATGGCAGAAGGCTTCCCACACTGTCAGTGAGCTGGCCTTTTCCTTTCCACACATGGCTCCTGGCCTGGTAAAAGAGTCCTCTTCCGTCCCCTGCGCTGTGCCCTAACCCTCCTCTGCACCCCTGTGGATCAGCAACCCCCAAACAAGGGTCTCCCTCTCTGTGCCATCCTCACCTTCCAAAACGCACCCCTGTCTGAGGCCTCAAACATTAGGAGGTGGCTGAAGGAAGGGTCAGCAATCGGGAAACTAATGCCTTCTCTTCTTTGGGGTTCCACGTTCATGTCAGTGACCACTCTGCTTATGGCTTTGGAGCTCAGAGAAACTCTTGGCAGTGGGTGCTCCAAAGGAAAGGCCTTGAAAATACAGTCGTTTCACAACAGAAAGCAGAAGCCGCCCTCAAAAAGAGGCCTCAGGCTGGCTGATTGCGAAGCACGGACCGCGCAGGGTGTGGGCAGCAAGCATTTTGGCTTTATGGTCCCCAAGCCCAGGAGGACTGACCAGCAGGGACGCTGACCAGAGCCAAGAAGGACAGATTGGCTTGTTAGGCCTCTGAGTCCCCTGAGGAGCAGTGACATTCAGCAAGATGACCTCGCTGGGGACACAGTGTTCAGCTTTGCTCACCTTCCTCAGTCAGGCCTTCTAAGTAAGGGGTCCAAGCTGCTGCTGGTGGGGGTCATTCATCTAGAAGGATGGAAGGAAGAAGATAGACGGGAACCTAAGCACCCAAGTCTTTGCTCATAACAGGAGACACGAGGACCTCCTCCTCCTTTTCTTCTTCCTCTCCCTCCTCCTCTTCCTTTCCTTCTCTTCTTTCTCCTCCTCCTCTTCTTCCTCTCTCTTCCTCCTCTTCTTCCTCCCTCTTCCATCTCTTTCTCTCTTTGTCCTCTCTCTCTTCCTCCTCTTCCTCCTCCCTCTTCCATCTCTTCCTCTCTTCCTTCTCTTCCTCTCCCACCTCTCTCTTCCTATTCCTTCTCTTCTCTCTCCTACTCTTCCTTTTCTTCCTCCTCTCTCTTCATTCTCTTCCTCCCCCCTTCTTCTGTCTCCTCTAACTCCTTTCCTTTTCCTTTCTTCTATTTCTATAACATCCTCATAAAATTATATCTGACTCCTGACATCAGAGAGACTTGCAAAATGGAAAAACCTAAACTGTAAGAAGAAATACATCTCAAGGAAAAGCTTTTGTAGCCAGCCAGGAAAGGGACACCTCGCAAAGGCCCTGGCCTGCTTTGACCGTCGTCTTGGCCTTTCCCTGCTCAGCAGTGGCCACACGTCCCTCTGGGTCATCCTTGGTCCCTCCGGCATTTGGCACAGTGCAGCCTGGTGTATTTCAAGAAGAGCCTGAACATTCTGAGGCTAAGGATGAACGTAGTTGCCATGGAGAGCACACGGTGAGAGCCCCTCCCAACTCCTCACCATCACCTGCAGGAGAGGAGGGAGGGCTCATCCAAGCCAGACCTGGGGCCCCATGGTGGCTTGAGAGTGTGGCGTTTCCTTGTGGCCTGGCTTGCAGCTAGAGGCCTTCACACTTGAAAGGGGTGAGTAGGGCAGGGTGGAGGGCGCAGGCATTACAAACACAAGAGAGAAAGTACCTACCCTTCTCACGGCATCGGACAACGGCTCAGACTGTCATTGAGTTCTATAATGGCCCACAAGGTTCAAATTCTGTCTCTCTGTTTCTTATCTGGATGGCCACTTCCTTGAGCTCCTATCACCTGAGTTCCTCTGTGAGTAAGGAGACATTGGGCTGGGCACGGCATGACCACTGGGCGTCGTGTGGAACAGATGGCTGTGCTGGCCTCCAGAGCGCTTGACCCAGCAATCACGGGTCCATAACAAGCAGGGAGAAAGCGGCAGCTGTGTTTACAGCCGTGGAAGAGGGGTGTGTGCTAATATTCCTAGTCAAGGAGAGGCCGGCGGACAGCAGGACTCTCACCTGTTCCAATCATTACGCCATCCTTCTCTGACCCCAGCTGCATGTGACCTGGGGAGGGAGGGGTGCTAGAACGTAGAGGAGGTCAAAGTTTAATTGTGTGTGGGACTGTCTGACTCAGCTTGTACAAGGTCATCACCTGTGATACAACTGTATATAACCCTCGCCCATTCTCCCGGGAGTCCAGCAAACCAGCCGGTTCACCGAGCTGGACCTGAGTGGAACCATTGCTTTGGTCCATTGCTGGACCTAGAGAGGTCTAGGGTGAATAGGTGTTTGTTCACATTTCCCCAGAAAAAAGTCACAGGACAAAATCTTGCTGACATAGCTCAGTCTCTGCAGAGTGCTTGTGAGGTGGAGCACACTTACAGTCCAAGTTCGGGAGGTGGAGACAGGGGGATCCCTGGAGCTTATGGCCAGTCTATGCAAATCGCCGAGCTCTAGGTCCTGAGGAGAGACTCCGTCAAAAAACAGGCTAGATAGCTCCTAAGGAAGACATTTGAGGTCGACCTCTGACCTCCACAGGCAGGCACACTTGTGAACACACACTCAGACACACATGTGTCTGGACAAACACTCCTCATGCTCAGCCCCGGACACACATGAAAAACATAAAAATAAATAAAGCCAGAAGTGCTCACTAACAAGAAAAGCAGAGTAGCTTTGGCATCGTGTCTGGGATCACTTCCTTTCCATCCCTCTGTTCACGGGAAACCCCGGGTGGAAGAGAAGCCATATCCGGATGCCTGCGTGGGCCTGAGGAGCCTGTGGAAAGCACGGCCGGCCTCTGTGCTTCAGGAGGTGGAGAGCCAGAGCGTGTGGGGAACCGTGAGAGGGGAGAGAGTGCAGAGCACAGGGCGAAGCTTGGTGCTTGGTGGCCAGGGGCTCCCTTGGCCTTGACCTTCCTTCCCCCATGGCAATGGTGTTCAGTGATCTCTCCTTGAATGGTGGATGCTGCTCATTGAATCATCTCTCGGCAGCTACCGGCCGTGAGGGCTGGGTCAAAAGGTGACAGCAGCGGGGCTGACAGGCCTGGCCTAGCTGGAGGCCCGGTCACCTCTAGGCTGTGGGATAGGCACGTTTTGGCTGCACCCGTGTCTTTCAGGCACCAGGCAGAAAAGCCAGTGTCACCCAGGGGTCACCGCCGAGGTGCAGGCACGAACCCCAGGGAGGGTCACAACTGCACTGACGTCCTCACCTCCCTCCCTGTCCACTCATATTCCCCCACTGAACAGGTCAAACGGGTGAGCCTCACTCCTGGCTGAGACAGTGCCCTCGGCCTGTCACCATAGTGCACGTCACAGTTAAGTGACAAAGATGTGCAAGCCTCTCTCGCCACTGAGGCTGACAAACCACTTTCCACCACCCTCTAGTCCAAGCTTCTGGTGTGCACGGTGAGGGCTGGGTTGTTACTTGGCGTGCTGGGGCGGGGTCAAAGGGCCTGGCGTTCCGGGGCCGGAAGCCTCACATGTTCTGACACCCACACAGCAAGCCCCGATGCTCTGGGCTTTGAGAGCAACGGAAACGGAAGTTAAAGACCTCACCAGGGCCCGTGTCTGGGAGGGACAGGCTCCGACCTATATAACAGGGGTGCCGGGTAAATCACAGGGAAATAAGGGGAAATCAGGACTCCTGCTGTCCCCCTGCCGCTCCTTGACTAGGAAGTATTGTGTGCGATCAGGATTCGGGGTTTGGGTCCATTCGTGTGCGAGCATGAAACCCGAGTTCAACCCCAGCACCATGTGAAAAGCTTGCCTCCACAGCACGTGCTTTCACTCTCAGAGATGGAGGATACACACAGGAGGGTCCCTGGGGCTCACTGGAGAGCAGGCTAGCCCCATCGGTGAGCTCCAGGTCCCGGTGAAAGGCCCTGTCTCAAAAACCATGGCAGACATTCCAGTGAAATGTTGCTTGAGGCTGACCTCTGACCTTCACACACACATGAACACTTACATACACACTAAATTTTATAAGCCTATAATTTAACATTTTTCCTTTAAAAATGCTCATTTGAAGCCCTTATTCATGGCACAGGCCCAAGGGGAACGGGCACCCCGAGTCTCGACTGGACCTTAAAGACTTTCCAGTTCGAAAGGTGGGCGTGGCCACAGGGTAAGACATGCAAGATGAGCTGCTCCATCCTACGCCAGGGTGTAGAAGTGTGAAAGACAGCGAGGCCTCCTCACACATGGTCCTTCAAGCCTCTCTGTCCCACAGGGCAAGAAGATCTTAGATGCGGCTGGACAGACGGCTCAGTCCAGAGCGTCTGCCCTCGGGTTCGGGGTCTGAGTCTAATCCCCAGAGCCTCCAGAAAAAGGCCGAGTGTGGTGGGACATGACTAGGTTCCCAGTGCTGGCCAGGGAGAGACAGTGGGTCCTAGGGGCTCACTGGCCAGCCAGCTCAAAAGTGAGAAACGCTGTCTCAAAAACAAACAAGATGATGCGTGAGGAAGACACAAGGTTGACATCTGGCCTCTACACACACATACTTACATGCACGCACAGGCACATGTGTGCAAGCATGCACACACACTCAGAATGTAATAGGACTGTGGATTAAGATGACACAGCTGCATTAAAATCCATGCGTTCACGAGGATGCCTTTAAAAAGAAAAGAATGTGGTTCTCATGAGGTGGTGACAGCCTTGAATCACTGCTCCAGAACTGGAGAGAAGCACTCGCCTCCCGTCCGTGCCATAGTTGTGTTTCTGGGCAGCCATATTGTCTCCTTAACAGAAAAATCCCCACTATTAAACGCAGAAGGACAAAACAGTAGAATTCCATTTGTCATTCTTAATGAGACGATGGGTTTGGGGACCTAGTGCTACAGAAGCCCCAAACATGAACCTGTCTGCTATTGCTCCGTGTTTTATTATGGAAACTCCAGAAAGTACACGCCACACACAGACATAAACAGAGAGCTCGGGCAGCCCTTACTCAACAGTTAATGTGGCCCTCAGCTACCCTGACACACCACTGTTGTCCTAGCTCTGAAATACTGATGGGAGAACTTCCGAGAACAGCTGGCGCCCAGCCCCTGTCGCCGTGAGGCCAGACACGTGCGTGTGGAGGAGTGTGGCGGGCACAGTGCCAACTAGGATCCACTCCTGCCTGGGAGAGTCAGATCCTGGCTCAGCAGGAGTCTCAACCAGCCCTTCCCGGCCTTCCCAATGCCTGACCCTTCCACACAGTTCCCCGGGTGTGGTCACCCAATCATACCAAACTTTGCTATCTCATAACTGTGTTTTTGCTGCTTTAATAAACCATAGTGTAAATACCTGTGTTTTCTGACAGTATTAGGCGGCCCCGTGAAAAGGTTCTCTGACCCTCAAAGGGTCGCCACCCCCACAGGTGGAGAGCCGCTGGTCCAGATCTTGTGCCAGCTGAGAAGTCCACAGGGCCAAAGAACAGGCTGAGCAATGCTGCTGGGTCCGGTCTAGAATGCGGGAGCCCTGCAAGGCCGAGCACCGTTGGTCAACAAACCAGCTCGAGGAAAGGAAAGGGAGCGAGGGGGAGGGAACTGCGGCTGCCTCAAATAAACTCAGGAGCCCTGAGTCTGAGCAGATGCCCGGGAGTGAGGTTGGCCAGTGCAGTCACTTTATCTTTGAGGGGAGCCCAGGTTTTCACGTCTCTGTCCGTAGCATGTGCTGCTGAAGGCCTTGATGGCGAAACATTCCGCAATAATGATCAAGCTCCCGCCTTCGGCCCTGGAATGGCTGCCCACTCTCTCCACAGCCGATGGGTGCGGCTCCTCGCTGGCTTTGGGCAGAACGACATCCAGCATGAGCCGGGCCTCCACGGCGTGAGTTAGCAGTACAGGCTGCTCAAGATTCTGCCGGGCACACCGGAGGGGAAAGCTGTACAAGAGGGGATGGCGACCGGCGAGCATGGTGGAGGAGGGCGCACGAAAAGAGGCGGTGCTTCTCCTGCAACGGTGGGGGCACAAGTGACCTCGGGACAGTGGGATCTCCACTGCAGCACTGCATGATGGGAGGAAGAGACGGGGTGCTGGGCTCACTGGCAGGGGAGCCAGTAGGTAAGCTCCGACTGCAGGGAGAGACCCTGCCTCAAAAGGTGTGGTGGACCAGGCAGGAATTGAGAAAGACACAGTGTCAACCTCTGGAACACACACACATGTGCACACACACACACACACACACACACACACTCACACTAATATTAATAAATTAAAAATCAGGACACAAACCCAAACAGCTATTTCATAATGTAGAAATGGCCAGTGAGCTTTGGGAAGGCTGACCTCGAGAGGGAGGAGAGGCCAGGAGAAGGGCAGGGCAGTCACACCTCCAAGGTGCAAGCACAGGGCGGGGCTGTCAAGGCCCCAGTGGAAACTGTGGGAGTGACCCGTGACTGCCGGCTGGCCGGTCGGTCAGTCGGTGATGGCAGGATGGGCTTCTGCCCGAGGCTTTCCCTGCAGCCCTGGGAACACAGCTCGGCCCTGTGAGGGCCTCAGAAGGATGCTCCCGTGAGGGTGAGGGCCGAATGAGATGAGAGATGGGAACGGACACAACAGTTCTGCCAGGGCGGTCTAGACACAGGGGCTGCTGTTTTCCACAGCCGAGTTTAACATCACAAACTCACAGGGAACGGGGGCTGGGAGGCAGCCGTGTGCGCAGGGGCCTGGTGTGCAGGTGTGAGGGGCTGGGTTTGGTGCCCAGAACATTCCAAATGCTGAGTGTGGCCCCGAGGCAGTGCTGCCGAGGAGCAGGAAGAAGCCCAGGCGTCCTGGCTAACCCCAGCCAAGCGGGCTGCAGCCAAGGGCCCTGTCCCCCCAAAGAAGGATGGACCTCCTGCTTCCACACGCTCACCTGCACCTGCACACATACATGGACACACATGCACACCCACACACACCCCTGTACAGTGTACATGCACACATGCACCTAACACACATGCACGCACACACAGAAATGATTGACTACAGAGACGGTATCCTTCAGCTGTGGCAATGTCCTTCCACACGCGTCCTAACACCCTTTGTCCTAGTACTGCTTCCGGTCTGGTGAACACAGTGTTGGAGCTCATGGACACACCACAGACAGGGACTCATCGCAGACAGGAGTGTGGGCTCCTGGCGCTGCCGATGGAAACAGCACATGACCCCTGGGAACAACCGTGTCGACCCTGGGAATCTGGGGACCCTTGGAGCGAGGTGGGGGCTTAATGTTGAGGGTAACAGGCGTCTCCCCTGCACCGCAAACGTTGCCAGTGTGTAAACACGCGCACACAGGCATCCCGAAGATGAGCGTGGGCGTGTGGCGTCCCCTCCACCCCTGAGCTAGCCCTACAGAGCTGCCCTAGAAGCTGCAGGGCTCCCCAGGTTAGATACGGGTTAGGAGATGTGAAAACCGAGGCAGGAAACGTTTGTGCGGGGGGGGAAAGGGGGGACACAAGCAGCCGAGCGATGGGGGTTCCCGCTGGGCTGCACCGGGCTCGGCCGGGGCCAGATGGTTCCTTGGCAGCGGGGAGGCGCAGGGCCTGAATCTAGGTCAGCGTGGCCCAGGTCACCAATGGAGGAGGTGGCTAGGCTCGGAAAGCGGGAGGGGCGAGAGGCGGTTGCCTCTGAATTTGGTTTCATTTTGCCTCATTTCAGGCCTTGATCCTGAGTCACCGCAGCTGTGAGCAGGCCCACAGCTTCACGCCTGCATCCCAGCCCGGGAAGGGGAGGGTCAGGATCCAGGGCCAGCCTGGGCTACTGGAAATTTTTGGGCCAGCCTAGACTGCCCGGCAGGTCCTAAGCTAGGCTTAGGTGGAGCAAATCTAAATTAAGATTGGTGAGCTGAGGGGCACAACCACTCTGGAACAGATCTGTAACCGTGGGCTGACCCCCAAATGACAGGACGCCACTGTTTTCACACTTTAAAAAGACAAGGAACCCGATGTAAACTAGAATGCAGATGGCCTCACATACAGGTATATATGATGGTGAGTTTTACAAAGAAAGTGCCCAAAATTCTACATCAGGAGCTTATCCTCATAACCAAGAGTGTCACCAAAGCTCTCCTTTGCAGTGACAACATTTTAAAGTGTAACAGTGAGCTATCTTTGGTGTCCTCAAACAGAACTTTTAAACGTGACAGTTGATGGGATGTCGTCAGCCATGGAGGATCACATGGCAGAGTCTATTGATATGGTGCCAAGTGACAAAATACTGGCCACAGACAGGCCGGAGCACACTGTACGGTGTATTCTGTACACACATGTGCACGTATGTGTGGATATAACACACACACACATACACACACACATGCACACACACACACATGCACACACACATGCACACACACACACACATGCACACACACACACACACATGCACACACACACACACACACACACACACACACACACACACACGTGTCGTATGTTCTTAGTTATGTAAGTGAATCCTGTTACCCCATAGACACATTAAGAGGCATTCTCTTTCTGGCCTTTGTGATAGAGCGATGGCATTTTCTCTTCTGTTTGTTATTTAGAAGTGCGGCTTGAATGGAAAACATCCACCAGAGGCTGGAATTTGAACACTTGTTTTCCAGTTGGTGGGGGCTGTCTGGGAGGTTACGGAGCCTTTAAGAGGTGCAGCTGTGACGGGGGAAGTATGCCACTGGGGACGGGAGTACATAGCCTGGTCCTGCTGCCATTTCGCTCTCTCTGCCTCCTGCATGTTGACAAAGTTGTGATCTGTCAGCCTCCTGCTTGGGCTGCCTGCCCCCTCCTTCCTCCATGCCTTCCCATGCCTTCCCCATGTCTTCCCCATGCCTTTCCATGTCTTCCTCCATGTCTTCCTATGCCTTCCCCATGTCTTCCCCATGCCTTTCCATGTCTCCTCCATGTCTTCCTCCATGCCTTCCTCCATGTCTCCTCCATGTCTTCCTCCATGCCTTCCTCCATGTCTCCTCCATGTCTTCCTCCATGTCTTCCTCCATGTCTTCCTTCATATCTTCCCCATGCCTTCCCCATGTCTTCCCCATGCCTTCCCCATGTCTTCCCCATGTCTTCCTCATGTCTTTTCCATGTCTTCCCAATGTCTTCCTCCATATCTTCCTCATGCCTTCCCTATGTCTTCCTCATGTCTTTTTCATGTCTTCCCCATGTCTTTCTCATGTCTTCTCCATGTCTTCCCCTATGACTTCTCCATGTCTTCCCCATGTCTTCCCCCATGCCTTCCCCCATGCCTTCCTCTTGTCTTCTCCATGTCTTCCCCCATGCCTTCCCCACCACCATGCACTCTTTCCAGAACCTCCCAACATAAAACCTTCCTTCTGTAAGTTCCTTGGGTATGGTGCTTTATCATACCAAAAGAAGTATAATTGATGCAAAAAGTTATTTAATTTTACTACATTTATTGATTGAGAGAGAGAAAGAAAAAGGGATAAAGGGGGGGGGAGAGATATTTGGCTAGAGGATACCCAAGTGGCTCTCTCTTTCTACCATGTTGGTCCTGGGGAATGAACTCAGGTCATCACTTTCCTGCAAGCATCTTGAGCCCCTGAGCCATCTTGCTTATCCAAAAAGATATTTGAAAGCAAAAACTAGAATCTTTCCAGTATTCCACATAATGGCCAAAAAGCAGGACAGTGGAGGTGCAGACAGAAGAAAGGATTCTGTGATGAGGAAAAAGATGGAATCCTTGTCTTTGATGAGCCTTATGCTGCAGAGCAGGTCAGCACCAATACCCACAGGAATGACTTTGCCATGGAAAGAGCATCTTCCTCCCTGTGGTCCTTCTCTCCCTCTGCATCCTGGCTCCATCTCTGTAAGGAGGAAGTGCTGGGGACAGGATGAACATTGTTATCCATAGCACAGCTGTACTTCAAAAGGGACATATCCTGATTTTGAAGTATTTTCTGAAATATGTAAACTTACCCACTCCTTCTTGCCCCATAAATTCACAGTGGCCCCTGTACAACCCCTTAAAACGTAGGACTGTGGAAGAAGCAATTTTAAATGTTGTATTAGAACATTTTAATTATGCATAATAATGTTTTTCATGATAATAAATGCATATAATGTATTTAAATCACACTTATTTCTCATTACCATCTCTTATCTTCCTCCAACTTCTAATAATCCATTTCCTCTTCCCAATCATTCCCCTTTTTACTTTCATCTCTTCTTAATGTGTTTCCTCAGGGTTTATTTAAAAGAACATGGGCACCTTACCAGTAGCTACCCACTGAAGAAAATGTCTTTCTCTCCCCCACCAACCATTAACTGCATATAAATTCTCAGGGACAATTAGAGCCCCAAAAGTTCCTTCCCCATTCCGTGATAAGGCAAAGAACACATATGTTAAATTACTAATGTAATTATGGTAACTCTAGGTAGCTCTTCCCAGCATCTACTTCTGTTTTCCTCCAGGATAATACCTTGTAAACCAGGAGCGCTTACTTCCCAGGCTCTCTTGCAGCTATGGAATCGATTTTATCTGTAAGTGCTGAGTGTGACTTCTAGTGGTTACTTTTAAAGAGGTGATGTTCTTGTTTGCTTTTTAAAAATTTTTATTCTAGTTGCTATGATAAACATTATGACCAAAACCAACTTGGCTGGAGTAAAGAGTTTATTTCAGCCTATACTTCTCGTCATAAACTATCATTGTAAAAAGTCGGGGCAATGAAGTTCAGGGCAGAAACCTAGAGGCAGAAACTATGAAGGGCTCCTGCTTTCTGACTCATTCTTTGGTTCATAGCTACCTTTCTTGTACAGTCTAGGACCACCTGGGTAGAAATGATACCATTTATAGTTGTCTGGACTCTCCTATGTCAATTAGCAATCAAAATAATGCCCCCACAGAAATGCCCACAGGCCAACCTTGACTTGACGCACTTCTTCAATTGAACCCCCTCTTCCCACGTAACTAAGGTTAAGTCAACTTGACAATAAAAACTTATTAAGTGGCTATGCAGATGTCATATGTGTTGACCCAAAAGTTTGAACAATAGCACTATATTATATTAAGAGGCAAAAGATATGTTTGGAAGATGGCAGAGCAACAATATGGAAGGAGCCTGGGTCTTGAATGGCCATGAAGCTACCTTGCCTATATAATTAATCACCTACTTAATAAAAGCCAGTGTTACTTTGGTTTCTACCATAGCTGAAATAAACCCCAATTCATATGTCTTCCAGACCCTTCATTTGTAAAGTTTAAAATGAAAGAAGAAACTGTAACAGACCAAGGCTGTGGTGCTCGTTCTGTCAGCTGGCTGGGAGCTTGCTGAATGAGGCAAAGAATGTGAGTCAGTAATGGAAATGGTGTATTTTTTGATACTTTATAAGATTCATGACACAACAGTAGACAAAGGATTTTAATTTGGGGTGGGAGAAAGCAAAGATTTCAGAACAAATGAGGTGAGATCTGGGGCACTCAGGAAAGGAAACAGAGAGCAGAAACAGCTCTCATTTCTCCAGCATCTGAATCTGTGAGTCGGTAAAACTCTACCAACACCCTCAGTGATGTCATGCTCCATTTTTAGCAACTGGCATTTCTGAATGCAGAGACTGTTTGTAGGACAGCCTCATTAGTAGATGCTTCATGGAAGTGATTGTTGCCCGTTCAATTATTTCTTAATAGATTAGATAGATGGAGAGGCCTCTCTGGAAAGGGAAGCAGCCTCGCTTGTCTCCACATCTGAAGACACGAGCATCCATAATTCATTAAAATTATCTCCTCAGCTTCATTTCACACACAAAGGAAATACATGCACCTGCTTAAAATATATGGATTTTATTCTCCCAGAGCCTCACAGGGAAGAGAAAAGGTGATCACCATCCATTGAATTAACTGAAAGCAGCCTATCACCTAAGCAACCGGCCGTTTGGGACAGCTCTTCCAGAAAGCCCCTTGGCTCTGTGAAGGGTTCATCAGCCATGCTATTTGACATCTCACAGTCTTCTTCTGCCTGCTTCCCTCAATTCAGTAACCGAATTTTCTCTTCTCTGTTGCCTGTGGGATTTTCTTTGGGTAAGGCTTTGAATTTTAGGGGACTAGGACATGATTCAGTCAATAGTTCGTTTTACAAGCACAGGGCCTGGGACTGTTCCTCAGAACTCGCCTGGAAAGCCTAGGTGTGGTGTGCATGCTATAACCCCGACTCTGGGAAGCACAGGCAGGAGGACCCTTGGGCTTGAGGCCAGCCAGTGTAGCTGAGTCTCTGCGTTTCCCAGGTGGAACACAGGCTTGCACTGAGATGAAGGATGAAGGACAGACTTCCCTTTGTCCTGTCCCCCTGGGAGGGCATGACAGACCATCGGAACCTTGACTGGTGCTCTGCAGGAGGGAAGGGCTTGACCCTGCGGCCTGCTTTAGTGTAGCTTTCTGGGGCCTCTCTGCTTCTGAAAGCTGTTTGCATTACAAAGGAAAAATACAGACCCTAAAAATGTGGGGGAGGATTGGGAGGCTTGAAGGGTGGGAAACGAGGAGGAAATGAACAGATAGCAACATGACCAGTCCTCTGTATGGGGCATTCTGTGTCAATGTACTCTTTCTCATCTCTCTGTCTCTGTCTCTCCATCTCTGTCCCTCTGTTTCTGTCTCTCTCTGTCTCTCCGTCTCTGTCCCTCCGTCTCTGTCTCTCTCTTTATCTCTCTGTCTGTCTCTGTCCCCTGTCTCTGTCTGTCTGTCTCTTTCTCTCCCTTCCTCCCTCTGTTCCTGCTTCCCTCCCTCCTCTTCTTGTCCACCCTTGGTCTCACAGGTTCCAGGACTGTATGAGTGGCCATACCCTGATTCTACCCCAGTGAATGTTTCAGCCTTCGCTTCACCAGCACTGTCCTGCTCTGAGACTCAGGCCCACAGATCTTGTCCCGCAGTTGCGTTCGGCAGCATCCCTTGGTGAGGGCATTTTCAACACAGATATCTGCAAATCTTACTGATGGAACTCCCCTGCTCTGCCGCCCCAGAGTCAGCTTTAAACAGCTGCTCTATGTCTTCCTAAGTTAGTTGGATTTCCGTCAGACGATGCTTTGTTCTTCTACTCTCAGCCTTGGAAAAAGAGGCTTTTGACCTTAGCAAAATGGGTTTAAGTTCACAGTTGTTTGGGTTTTTTTGTTTTTGTTTTCCCATCTCAGCAGCCTGATTTGTCCCCAGCAGGCCTTACTCCAACAAGGCTGGTCAGCTGGAACTTTATTAACCATTCTCTGCATCAAAATTTACCTGGACAGTGGCCCACCCACTGGGAATATCTCACTTCTTTTAGAGAAGTGTATATTTTAGGTGGAGATTTCAGTGTGTTCGTTTTAAGGTATGAAACTAGGAAGTGTCAATCATCCCAGAAAAGCTAGCGAATATTTAGGGAACAGAGGAACCAGTTGCTGGCTCCTTAGCAAAACTTGCCTTTTTAGTTCAATATAGAACTACAAAACTCTGGAGCTACCTAAGGAAAGAATTTGGCATTTCTACCAACTGTCAGACATAGCGTTCCCACGTGATTTGGAAGATATAACTCCTTCGTATGCACCCACGAGACCTGGAACCAGCATCTACACAGAAACACACGCGTGACTGCTCACTGTCAGCATTATTCCTAAGAGCCAGAGAGTACACACAACCTAAATGTCCATCAACCGAATGAGCAAATCCGGTTTATCCAGTCAGTGAATGTCGCCCCAAACGGATGAATTGGAGGAGCATGCGGCGAAGCTTGAAAACCTGCTAAGTGAAGGAATCAGACACGAAAGCCTCATGTTTCCGGATCTGATTCGGATGAAGTGTCCAGAGTGGCTAAATCCACAGTGACAGAAAGCAGACAGGCAGCCAGCAGGGAGCGAGTGAGAGGAAACGGGTGAGGGCTGACAGGCGTGGGGCTTCCTCTGGGGGAGTGACGGCAGCGCGGCCCTGAGCAGGTGCAAAATCGAGACTCCCGTCCTTAAAGAGGCGACTCACTCCCTGGGTGGCTGCACAGGGGCCTCAGCTAGAAGAGAAGTAAGCATTGACCTCAGAGAGGGCTCAGCAGGCGGAGGACACAGCACACAGCCTGCCGACCCTCGTTCAGGCCTGAACCCGGGAGAGGTGGAAGGAGAAAACGGACGTTGTCCTTGATCGTCACATGCACACGCACAGGCACACACACGAATAATAGTCATAGTAACAAGACATTTTAAATGTAAGAATTATATTAAAGGTAAATAGACAACAAACATATATCAAAGAGTGTATTTTATAACTAGCAAAATAAATAACTTTACTGCTTTACAAATAAAGAAGGGTCAGGCAGAGTGGCGGGCGCCTTTAATCCCAGCACTTGGCAGGCAGAGGCAGGGGATCTCTGTGAGTTTGAGGTCAGTGTGATCTATGTTGCAAGTTGTAGGCCAGCCATAGCTACATGGTGAGATCCTGCCTCAAAACAACAAGAGTAATAAAAAAATTAAAAATTGCAGCTAACTTTGGTTGCATTCCATTTGTAACAAATCACCTGTAAAAAGAGACTTACTTTATTGGTGTTTTTTGACACATTAATTTCAAAGCAGTGAATGAATGAAGTGTTTTACTTAATCTCCTGAAATAAAAATACGTATTTCTATGCATGATCACAGACAGGCCAACTCTCACTAGATTCTGAATTTGAATATATCGAATATCAAAAGACACACAGAAAAGTTGAGCAAAACCTACAGTTGAGGTCACATTAAGATGCTCCCTCCCACCATCCCGTCCTCCCACCATCCTGTCCTCCATCCTGTCCTCCCACCATCCCATCTTCACACCATCCCATCCTCCCTCCATCCCGTCCTCCCGCCACCCCGTCCTCCCGCCACCCCGTCCTCCATCCCGTCCTCCCACCATCCTGTCCTCCCTTCATCCCATCTTCATACCATCCTATCCTCCCTCCATCCTGTCCTCCCACCATCCGGTCCCCTCCATCTCATCTTCATACCATTCTGTCCTCCCTTCATCCCACCATCCCATCCTCCCACCATCCCATTCTCCCTCCATCTCGTCCTCCCTCCATCCCGTCCTCCCTCCATCCCGTCCTCCCTCCATCCCATCTAACACTGTACTAGAAGTCTTGGCTGCTGCAGTAAGGTGAGAAAGGAAATACAAAGCTTGGGGCTGTGAGACGGCTCAGCAGTAAAGGCAGACAAGCCCAGACGGCCTTGGTCCTGGAGACCTGTGTCCTGAAATGAAAGAATGACTCCCATAGGTCATTCTCTGACCTTCACAGCCGCGCCAAGGCATACGCGTGCCCACACAAACACACGCAAGCAAAGAAAAAGCACTGAAGGACACACAGATTTAGAAAGAGAAAAAGCAACAACAACACAGTCATTATCCACGCATGAAAGTCTGGAATAGTGAACCGGAGGCTCTAATAAGTCTGAAGATGATCACGCAGCATCTGGCAGAGCAGCTTCACAAGCAGAACTCTGCACCATAGCAATCCGTGTCTTAAGCAAAGTGGGAAAAAGTCAAGTGCTACTGCCGGGCATGCTTACCCCTAATCACATGCGCGTATCTGCCAAGGAGATCCGGAATGCTGGAGAATATCTGTGCCATGTGCTAACCAGGAGAAAACCAAACCAACCTGTGTTGGAACCAAACGCACCATCCCCAATGCCAAGCAGGGATGGCTGGCTTCCCCTGGGCCCCAGCGGCGGGGGAGCTGCGTTTGGTTCCGCACACCTGCAGCAGACGGGCTGACGCTCGTGCCCGCCTCTGCACACCTCTAGTACAGGTTCGATGCTGCTCTGTTTTCCATTTCGCTTAAGCCGTGCATCGTTACAACTCAGGGTTTTGTTTTTGAGACAGGAGAGTGTGTGTCCCAGGCTTGCTTCTCATTGGCCACATGGCCTAGGGAGAATGACTTTGAATGCCTGCTCCTCCTAGCTCCACTCGCTGAGGGCTAGAATTGCAGTTTTGCGACCACGCCTGGCCTGTGCGGCACTGGGGACAGGCCTGGTGCACACCGAGCAAGCATTATGCCCAGTTACATGTCCAATGTAGACATGTTTGCTGTTATTTTCTATGCAAATTGTTTGCTGAAATGGAGAAAGTCCATATAAAGCACTCCAGAAACGCCTGAATTCGACACTCTCTCCTTATCGA